>NW_027103538.1:20331-30841 GCF_902728285.1 Clytia hemisphaerica
ACATCCAAAACTCAAATACAAACGTCCTTCATGTCCAACACCACTGCCAACTAATTATTTACTTTTGTTATCATTGGGGTTTTGAATTTAATTCACAATTTTCAACTCGTTGAAAAATTTTTCAACAATAAAGGTGTTTTTTTTTTCTATTTGTAGCACCAACATCGAAACTCAAAGGACAACTGGGATTCAGGTCAACACCACTGTTAACTGTAATTATTACTTTTGATATCATTAGGTTTGATTTAACTCACAATTTTCAACTCATTGAAAATTATCTTCAAACCGAAAAGTTGTTTTTCTTTTCTATTTGTAGCCACCAACATCCAAAACTCAAAGGACAACAGGGATTTCATGTCAACACCACTGCCAACTGTAATTATTTACTTTTTTTATCATTGGGGTTTGAATTTAATTCACAATTTTCAACTCGTTGAAAAATTATATTCAACCGATAAAGGTGTTTTTCTTTTCTATTTGTAGCACCAACATCGAAAACTCAAATGACACCCAAGATTCATGTCAACACCACTGTTAACTGTAATTATTTACTTTTGATATCATTAGGCTTTGAATTTATCTCGCAATTTTCAACTCATTGAAAAATTATCTCAACCGTTAAAGTGTTTTTTCTTTTTTTTTGTAGCACCCATCAAAACTCAAATGACACCAAGATTCATGTCAACACCACCAACTGTAATTATTTACTTTTGTTTTCATTGGCGTTAATTTATAACTTTCCATTTTCTAATCAATTTAAAAGTGTTTGTCATTCTGTTATGTTAATGATTTTGCTTTCTTTTTGTAGCACAAACATTGAAAACTAAAACAACTTCCATGATGCCCGTTAAAACCAACACTAAACGTAATTGTTTACTTTCGTTATCGTTAGGGTTTTGAAAAAATTAAAAGATTATTTTTATTCTGTTTAGATTTATTTATTTGTTTTCTATTAGTTTTGCATTATTGAAAGCTCAGTCATCGGCAATACATGTCAATGCCAGTACACAATGTAATTGTTTTACCTTTCCTTTATTGTTATTGTTCATTAGTTGAATTTAACGTTTTATGAATTGCATTTAGTGAAATCGCCGTTAAAAGACTTGGATTTGCCCACTTGGGGGTGTAAAGCCAACCACAATGGAAAAGTAGTGAAATTGACCAATACCTGTCCAGTTGATTGTTGGATCAGCATAGTTAAAGCTGCTCTATATCACAGTCCTCTTTTTTTTATCGCATCCCTCCTTTACGGAAAATTTCAAATCTTTTGTTGAATTTGTCAGTGCAGGCTTGTACAACGACGTAAGGCTTCAAATAGCTCTTTCAAACCGAACGCCACTAGTAAATGGAACGTTTGATTTGTGGGGAAATGAACTCAACACTTTCTTTAAGTTCGCGGCTTATGATTACGAATCTGAGTGCGACAGTCCTTACTGTCCTGAGCCCAAACTTAAAATTCCTCAGTCAGACAACCCTTCATTTAACCCAACAATATAAGAATCATTTCTGGTTCATGTTGAGAATTGGTTCACGGTTGGATCTACATTTAAGTGCAAGACTCCAACGAAATGCATGATATATACCTTTTGGGGCAAAAGAACTAACGGGTCAGTATTTGGAATAATGAGGTTATTACGATTTTCATTATATACATAGCTTTGAAGTTTGTAGATCAGGTAGAGTTGCTTATTCGCCATATGCCATTACTTTGACGATGAAGAAATTCGATTTTTTCCCTTTTAAGACATTTGTTTACTTTAAGAAGTGTCTCAATGTAGTTGTAGTTTTAGTTTTCAAACTGTAAAATTTTTAAACTTTTCATTCTCAGAGAGCCCGTCGCTCAATGCAATGGTAGACCACCCTTTCGTTCAAAGAAGATTACAGTTCAAATGTTCGATTCCACAGGGCTGGTTCCTGTTCAAATTGTTTTTCAAATTTTTTATGCTCCCAATCCTAATTGTTCAACATAATTTTACAGTGTGTCCCAAATAAAGCAGTCAGTTTTATATAATTTATATTTATTTATATAAAGTCTTCTCAATTTATTCACAAGCTAACTAATTACTCTCATTATTTTTCATTATTACGATTCACTTGAGAATTAAGAAGGTATACTGAATGGAATAAAAGAAAGTAATTTACAATCATAATTTCCATCACACTCGTGGAATGCGTTATGGGGATTTTTGTATATAGTAGAATACTGACCACTTTATTTGGGACACACTGTATGTTATTTTGTAAAATTAAGATTTGTAACATTTCAGATTCGACATAGTTGGTTTCACGTTGTATAGCCAGAGAAGAGGGCACTATAATTCGAAGTTGTTTCTGAACAGCAAATGGTTCCTTCATGATGGCTTGGGACCAGTATGGCGTGAATTTCCACGGGATCAGACTTATGAGGATTTCAATCCGACCTACGCAATTTATAGTAAGTAATATACATCTCATTGCATCCAACAATGGACGTTAAATCGTGCAGTAGCAGTAAGTATAAGGATTGAAGCGGATGTTAGCGGTTTAAAAACATCGTAGGAACATTTAAGCCTAAAAAATTCAAAAAATTAAGAACAGCCCAGTCTGAGCCAAAATTTACTGGTTCTTATAAAAAAAAGCGTGTCGTACTCAAACATTTACTAATTTTGTTAACTTTATTTATGTATATACGTATTGTTCTTGTTATTTCTAATATTTTAGTCTGTGTAACATTGAAACGTCTGATAATAACGTTAAATGTGCAATATGTTTCTTTTTTTCATTTTTCCAGAAACTTTGATTATATCATCCACTACAAGTCCTTTGGCAACGAAAGCTAGTAGAATTGGGACTGAAAATGGTATTAAATTACTTCAAGTAGGAGTCTCAACGGTCTGGGGTATTTTTTTCATTTTATTAGTATTTTATTTAGTTTGGTTTTAGAAAACCTCAAGTTTTACACATGCCCTATGGTCTAGTTGCAGAAATATCCTTAATACTCTGAAAAAGTCGCTAAATAATTCGATGTTTCTTTTTCCCTATTTTTTCTCTCAATAGTGAGGTAACAAATTTATCAATTTCAATTTTCTTCCATATAGACACTGCTTATACACTTGCAACTGACGGTATTATTCCTTTCCCGACATCAAAGCAAATTGAAGATAGTATGAGTTTTTATTTAGCTTTTATAAGAATGCTTGTTCTTCTCCTTCACAAGATTAAAGAAGTCCATTCTTTCATAAAACTTTATTGTAAAGTTAATGACGGACCGAAATTTATGTTTTGTAGACGATTTGGTCTTCAACAGAGAACCATTCTTAGTACAATAAGAAATAGAAATTGATTGATCCACATGATTCTTTTCATAGAATGCTTCTTTTAACTCAACACCAACACTGTATTTGTTATATATTACCGTATTTTGTTATAATTTAGGCGAGTTTCCTGTACAAAAACACACAGCACCAACATCACCAAAAAGAAGAAAAATTAGAGATGACGTTTTTGAAAACTTGGTGAAGAATGGTGAAAAAAATGCAGGAGAAATACTCAAAAACAAAGCGAATCACAGTGGCTGACTTCAAAGTCAAAGATACGGTCGGTGTATAAGTTCCTAAGAACGATCGCCATGCTGTTGATCAAAGGAGAATTCCCTGCGTTATTATTGAGAAGTCAACAGGAGGACAGCCAACTTACCGATTGATGTGCAAATTTGGCATCCTAGCAAAGCGATACACGGCTTCAAAACTGATGGCATATCATGGGAAAGTTGACTATCCAACAGCGCCTATCACAAAACTTTCTTTGAGAGAAGTCGCTCGTAAATTTGCTGGTGGAAACGTTACTTTCTGTAACTGCAAAACGGGCTGTACGAAGAAGATTTGTATTTGCAAACGGTCAGACATTCTTTGCACATCTCGCTGCCATAGAGGATTGAACAACCTATGCAGAAATATAACATCAGCCTCGTCACCAGCCCCAACCACAGACGGTAACTTTTATGCTTTTTTATTTTCTGTTTTACATAATATTTACTGTTTCATAGGAGAGGGTTATGCACAATAAAAGTTTTCTATTAATTTCTTCTTAATCATCAATTACTCGTTATTTTCAAGAGTAAAGGAAACGTCAAATAAACCTGCCAGGAAGAAAGGTAATTTAGTAATTTAACATAAACTAAACAAGAATAACAAGAAATAAAAAAAAAACATAAAAAGACCATTGGAATTCTAATAAATTTTAATTTAGGCATATATTATTTCTACTTTTGAAGAATATTTTTAGTACTTTTTTATGTTTTATGCTCTATTGTAGGCTATAGGGGGAATCACCCAAATAGCACTAAAACAACCCCATTTTCATTTCACATAAATTTTCCTAAAATTTGCAAAAGCTTATTCTCCTAGATTTTTTCGAAAGATTACCCCAAAATTATTTAATTATGACCTCGTCCCAACTTAATTGATTTTCCTCAATTCTTCTCAAGATAGTAATATCACTATTTTCTTTATTTCTAGGAAAAGGACAAAAACCCAAGCAATTATCTGCAGAAGAAAAGCGTAAACAAGGTATTTAGTATAGATCGAATGTGAATGATTTTAGACGAAGCATTTGATTCTGCTATTTAGAAAACTACAGTTTAAATGTGTCAGTTTCTATGTCTTTAAAATCACTTAAAACCCTATTCGTACTAGGGGAGGGGCTCTTTCTGTTCGGAGGTCAAACTATTGGTAATAGCTACTGAAATAATAGAGCTTTTGTCTTGAAATTTTCTGTAAATTCCTAACTTTTATTTAGCTTCAGAATAAAAAAAATTTGACACCCTAAAATTTTCACACCTTGAGCATGATGACATTTCTGACAATAAGGTGTCACAAAAATTGACACTTTTCCAATACAAATTTTTTTTAATGTCAAATATATCGTTCAAACCGTAATTTATTGAATATTTAGGATAAAATAAGTATTTTAAACTCAGGCAACTTTTTCCTAAAGCTTTTGTTAGAATACAATAGCTATTTATAAGAACAAAGGAAATTTTCGGTTTTTGCTCACTTTGGGCATAATAAGTGACGTCATCAAAAAAACTTTTTGTCAAAAGTTACCTTATGTGACAAGGATCTTGTGTGCCAAATTTCATCCAAAAAGACCCACTAGATCAAAAGTTAAGGGGTGGTACAGGAAAAGCCCCCCCCTTGTTCTGAACCGCCCCTAAAAGCCTAGGTTGAATAGGGTTAAGTGATGGACTGTGAAATCAATTTGAATAATTTTTCGATAATGACGTGAATGATGTTTTTCGCTTGACGTTGTGGCGTGAGAACCAGCAGAAAAGGTATTTCTATATACCTTAAGGGAACTAAATTTTGCGGGAACTAATTTTTGTGGAAGTAAGTATGTAATTTGCGTTTTTTTCGGAACTTGTTTTCACGGTGGACACCCACTTTTTTGGCGAAATTATTTCATTTTTCTAAGGGTTTTGCCGATTTTCAATAAAAATCGCACTTCGTGGTAGACACCCAAAAATTAGTTTCCGCGAAAATCAATTCCGCGAAAATTAGTTCCAGTGAAAGACAGTTTACCTAAGGAAGCACTTTTAAAATGTTCTTTTAATCTAGATATTCTGAAATTGAAAAAAAAATCAATCATAGTCTTGCGCCTACATTGACATTTCAGGATTCAACGCAGCGCTACATGCCCTTGATAGGAATCTAACAGAACAAGAAAAGGAAAAAGGTAAATTCCCGTCAATTAAGTGTTAGCGTGTCTTTTCTCTATTTAGATAGTAATTCTATTGGTAGTGTTTCATTATTTGACCATTAAAAATTCAATGAATGTACAAACTTAGCTATATTATTTTACCTTACAGGTTCAAAAGCCCTAACAGAGGCCCTTGACGAACTTCATCAAAACGGAAAACTTCGTGACTTAGTTGAAAAATCAACTTCCCTTTCAAATAACCCGTTTATGATATTGGTGGGGGGGGGGAATCTTTAATTTTAAACAGCTCGACGAAATTGCTCCAATCTTCATAGAAGGGTATAGGTACTTGATGGACCTAGAAGAACAAGGGTTCTCGAAACCTCTATTAAATGAATTCTACGAAACCAGAGAGGAGGGGTTTTCCTTTGGCTTCGAAGCATCGTATAGGATCGACTATATCGAGACAAAAATGGTTGTGCAGGTTTTCTGTGAGTAGGACTTTTATTTGGTTCTTTGTCAGAATAAATTACGTTGGTTTAATCACAGCTAAAACACAATCAAGAATGTGTACTTTTCACTGAACTTTTCAGATAATTTACTGCTACGCACTTTTTTAAAAGAACAACTTTTGTAAAAAGATCAAAATTTGGCAAAAACTTAAGGACAATCTGAATCTCTAGATGTAAAAAATATCATAAACTAATTTTTATGCCCTTTTTGGGCAAAGAAACTACCTATATTAAGAATCCTTATGCAAAAAAGGAATAATAGCCGAGCTTCTTGAAAATAATATTAAAATTTATTCCTGTTCCCATTTTTAGATGATTTCTTGAAAGAAACGTTAAAAAGGAAGGTATTGAAATCACAAATTATTTTACTTAAATTATACTTTTTTCTTTTCAACAAGTACAAAGTTGGCTCAACTATGTATGATCCACTGGCAACGCTGAAAATTTGGATTAAATTTCAGATCATTTTACACCAGGCTGCTTAAAGAGAGTATTATTGCTCTCATCCCAATAAATGTTCCTTATTAAATTTATAATAGATAAACGAACAAACTATACATAATTATTCAATAAAAAGGCTAAAACCTTTTTGTTCAAGTTTTATGTAGGAGCAAAGATACATTCAGACTGTATAGTAAATTCCATTTGATAACAAATCGTGTACTTGACCTTCTTTAGGATTATGAAAGATATAAAATGACCAGATCAAGCGTTTGACAATTTTTCTGTTTTCTGTTTGCCTCCATTAGTGCTAATGAATGTTATTTATAAACTATGTTATTGAAAATGTTATTTATTTGTTGAAATACTTGTATCTCATCTCCCTAGATGAGAATCAGCGACTCAGAAGATAAAGATTTGGATATCGATGTGGATTTTTTGTAAGTTAATCGTTAATTTCTGGATTAGAAAAAAATCCCTTACTTGATTTTGACCAACTTCAAATTAATGTAATATTGTAACCATCTTCTAGACGCCAATATGCACCTCACCTGTTCCAAGAAGAGCCAATCCGTAAATTTAGTGGTAAGCTCCTTAATCATTTCACAACTTGGACTTTTCAGTAAAAGTGATTTTTTTTTTGCCAAAAAACTTTGAACATTGATCATTTCATAGAAGGGGATATAAAATAGAAGTTGTGATTTTTTCACTAATTATTTTCTTTCCTTTTCTTCTAGTGGATGCGGCGACCTCAGCCTCATCACCAGCCCTAACACCAGCCTCATCAACAGCCCCAACTACAGACGGTAACTTTTATGCTTTTTTATTTTCTGTTTTACATAATATTTACTATAAAAGTTGTGATTTTTCACTAATTATTTTCTTTCCTTTTCTTCTAGTGGATGCCATCTCAGCTGCATCACAAGCCCTAACACCAGCCTCATCAACAGCCCCAACTACAGACGGTAACTTTTATGCTTTTTTATTTTCTGTTTTACATATTTACTGTTTCATAGGAGAGGGTTATGCAAAATAAAAGTTGTGATTTTTCACTAATTATTTTCTTTCCTTTTCTTCTAGTGGATGCCATCTCAGCTACATCACAAGCCCTAACACCAGCCTCATCAACAGCCCAAACTACAGACGGTAACTTTAATGCTTTTTATGCTTTTTTATTTTTCTGTTTCATAGGAGAGGGTTATGCAAAATAAAAGTTGTGATTTTTCACTAATTATTTTCTTTCATTTTCTTCTAGTGGATGCCATCTCAGCTGCATCACCAGCCCCAACACCAGCCTCGTCACCAGCCCCAACTACAGACGGTAACTGTTATGCCTTTTTATTTTCTGTTTTACATATTTATGGTTTCATAGGAGAGGGTTATGCACAATAAAAGTTGTGATTTTTCACTAATTATTTTCTTTCCTTTTCTTCTAGTGGATGCCATCTCAGCTGCATCACCAGCCCTAACACCAGCCTCATCACCGGTCCCAACTACAGACGGTAACTTTTATGCTTTTTTATTTTCTGTTTTACATAGTTACGGTTTCATAGGAGAGGGTTTTGCACAATAAAAGATGTGATTTTTCACTAATTTTTTTCTTGCCTTTAATTCTTCTAGTGGATGCCATCTCATCTGCATTACCAGCCCCAACACCAGCCCTAACTACAGAAGGTAAGTAACTTTTATGCTTTTTTTATTTTCTGTTTTACACACTGACCAATCAGAAGCCCACCGAAGGCTTTTTGAACCCGTTTAGGTATTTGGGTAGACAATTTCTTTTGGAAGCAATATTTTCTTTTTATTTTCTATACTTTTACAAACACCGATAGATAGAAAGTCTTATGGGTTTTATTTCTGGGCTTAAGTTCTAGCCTTTCTTTCTTACTTGCCCTGTGCTTTAAAGCACCTTACTATTTCTATCTTCTTTCTTAAATTAAATGTTGCTTATGCTCAGGTGCATCTCACACTCGAGCAAATAAATCAAGAAAAAGGAAGAAACTCGCTCAAACTCGCTCAAACTCGCTTAAACTCGCTCAAAGGAAAGGTATATAACTTTGCGATATCATGATGGAAAAAAGGTAAATGTACTAGACGGAACGGTGCAGGGAAAAAAGCCGTATCCGTCTAGTACAGGCTAACCGAGCTCTAACTGAAGCAGATTTCAGGGCTACCTCAAATAATTTCCGTAATTTTTTTTAGTTCCAAGATTATGTATTAAAGAATGCAAAGAGGTATATTTCAAATAGTAGATTCTGCTATTATTGTTGCCAGGGTAACTAAACATTATTTTGCATGCAATTTTGTGAACGTTTGCTCTTTTGTTTTAGGATTGATAACTGCTTCTTGGGAATACGGTTACGTTATAACCTGTGTTTGCAAAAATACATGGCCCCAGTCAGTAGGGGGCATACCAAAGATTGTTTGACAAATAAAATATATATTTTATTCTTTTTCCATCAGACGGAGCAGATTCAAATGATTGAATGTTCTGGTCTACAGGTACGCTGATGCAATCAATTTCATTGTCAATTTCCTACTCATTTTCTCTATATCAACCTTGCGTTGATATGTTTGACTGTAAAGACCAAGAAAAATGTGCTAGAAACAGATCTTCAACGGTAAAGACACCCCATGGTTAGGTATCATGAAACGACTGTAGTAGGAAATAATTTATAGGTAGTATCCAACGTAATATGTATTTTGATCTTGGTGTTTCTCTTCGTGTATTTTAGTGCCCACGAAATCAATGGTACCACTTCCATTGTATTGGTATGAATCCTAAAGATGCACCAAAAGGAAGAAAGAAATGGTAACTTGATTTCTCTCTATTTAATGAAACTTCTAAAACCATTTGCCATTTTTTCGTACACTGCGTCTGTAAATAGAGACGTGTTTTTCTCCAGTTCTTTGATTTGTTTATTATTAAGTCAAATTCTATTCCCTACTTACTTGATACGAATGCACTAAACCAATTCTTGATATGCTCTACTACAATGACTTCACGAAATATTTGGTTTTCCCCACCCAATATAATATGTCAATTTCAAAAATCAGCTGTTGTAAAAATAACATAATATCAGAAGACATTGCAGTGGTGCATATCCTGAATGCTTTTTGAGCCACAAATAGATATGTTTATGTTATGCTTATGAGATGGTGCAATTTACAATTGACTCATAATGTTTTCAAAAGTACTTGGAGTTCATAATTTCGGGTGTGGAATAAATTTTGAGCGATTTTATCCATTGACCAGTGCGTAAGATTTTCGGAAGTGGAAATTCGATATTATTATTTTTCAATTTCAGTTTTTTTAAACAGGGTCGGTCGGGCGCGTAGAACAACAAGTTTAATTTCTCAGCATATGTTTAAAAGGGCAATGCATATGTTTCTTTTTGGGTCTGGATATCCTTTTAAGCGTTATGCCTATACAAAGACGCGAACGGATGATATGTAAAAATTTTATTTTCTCTTAAGGTACTGTCTATCATGTGAACAAAGATTTATTATACACTGGATAAACGACTCATAAAACGATGGAGAGCGATCATTGTATTTTCTTTGTTTCAGAAAACAATTGATGTTCTAGCTTTGTCCGCAAAGGACAACTGTCATGGCGGCTCGAAGATGTCTGATTTTAAAAATGTTTATCTGTCTTATTTTTAAAAAGTTCTCTAGCTCCTTCTTTTTGTACATTTGCAGAAAAAAAGTTTGAAAGTAAGGCTAGTATTCCAAGCCAGATACATTTGTGAAATCTAATGTGAGAAAAACATCTTGAGACAAGAAATCCAGCCAAAATGCTTATAGTGACACAAAACTTTGAATTGGAAATATTTTTCCAAGGCTGTTCCCAGAAGAGCTGAAATTAACTTTGGAGGCAC
>NW_027103538.1:32461-35577 GCF_902728285.1 Clytia hemisphaerica
ATCTCTACCAAAAAGAATTATAAACAACACTTCATACAATTGTGAAAGTTGAAAAAGTGCTTTCCTACAGATTGTTGATGATTACTGTTAGTACCTTTAATATGCTTAAAAACATCAAACTTTTTACTTTGAATGTAAAAAGTACTTTTTTATGAGATTTTCATCTAATTTGAGAGCTAGAATTTCTTGAGTCTATTTGCACATAAAACACATTATATCAGTACTCATGATGTACTCCACTTTTTGGCAATCTTTTATTTTTCCATCTTAAGAATATTGTATTCCCTTGTATGTATTATATAAATGTGACCCCCCAAGCGATTAGGAGTACATCAAAAATGAGACCGGTCTTGGTGCGGATGGATCGATAATATGTGCGGCAAAAAAGCGGCGAAACGATTTACCGTGCGGCCAAAAATCATTTCTAAAAATCCATTCAAACGCACTCGATCGGTCACTAAAGAGCACCATTTGAAATAGTGCCGTATTCATGCGGTCATGGTGCGGACATTTTGCCGTTCGAAACGTTTGCCGGCATAACAAACAGCATACAGCATACATAGAAACGGCGGGGACCGCACCATCGTCCGCTTTAGTCGGCGTTTTGTACGCACGGACCATACGGTACTGTGCGGTCTTCTGGCCGCTTTTTTCAATATTTAATCGCACAATTAACTAGTCCGAAAGCGGCACAAGCACGACCGCACCAAGACCGGTCTCGTTTTTAATGTACTCCAAATCGTTTGGAGGGTCACAAATAATCTCCTTTATTTTTTAACTTGATCACTGTTTTCAAAATATTATCCATTTCTGGTTTTATAATGTAAACATACTCAATATGAAAAGTTTTTCCTTGATTTTCTGTTAATTCGCTACAAAGAAATTCCATAAAAAATGGTTATAAGAATAAATTATCGAACTTTTTACTATGTTTTAAATATTCACGAAATGAAACTGAAGTGTATAAAGTATTTAATATTATAAATTGTCTTATTTTTTCTTCAAACTTTTCTTCAAAACCATTTATTTGCTCTTTTATCTAAAACATTGGGTTCTCAAAAACATTTTCTGCAAGAACCATGAATATATAAAAGAATATACACCAAACAAGCAGTTCTGAGCATGCTCTGGATGTCTGTTTTATCAAAATAAAAGGTTAAACCATAGAAATATAAGAAATATAATACTAACTATATTTGCGTTTTATGAACGTTTTGTGTGATAAGATTGAAAAGAAGAAACTAGATGCAATTGCGCATGCAGTTAGGGAATTTCCCAATGTATATATGAATATCACCACGAACGAATATTACACGTTCAGCATCTGGCTGTTCAAGCCGAGTCAAAAAAATTGGCCTACTGCCCTCCTTTCAACGCATGGGACCATTCAAAAGGTACGTACGCCTGAGAGGGGGGTACTCTCAAAAACGTACGAGGGGGAGGGTGGTCCTTGAGGAGAAGTACGTACGCTCGTAATTTTTCCTAAACTGTCTTTTTTGCGAGAAAAACGCAATATTTTCACATCAAAAAATGGTTTTTGCGATTGTTATTTTTCATTACTCCTTTGGTATTTTTGTTCATCTTATAGATTCTTTCAATTTCTTGAGACTTTGTTATAAATACGATTGGATACCTACATATTCTACTGTTACAAAGTTACAAGTTTCGATGGTCAGGGGGGGGTACTAAAAAGCGTAGACGCTGAAGGGGGGGGGAACATAAAGCGTACAAAAGCGTAAGGGGGAGGGGGGAGTCACAAATTTGCCATTTTCGAGCGTACTTTACAACGTACTTTTTGAATGTCCCGCTGAGGCCTATGTTTGGAGTTCATAGGTTAATGGGAACTGCAATACTGCAGGCGCTCCGTCCCCCATGTTGCCGGGTTTGCAAAATTCCGAAAATTTTTTTTGAAAAGAGATTTTTGACCCCCCAAGAAAAATCCCAGTCGCCTCTGATCTGGTATGACAAGTGTTCTATACCAGTAGAGCTGAAATTAATTAAAATGTATTTCATCAAAAATCAAAAAACATTACAGATTGTTTTTCACGCCTTATAGACTTTAACATCTCTTTTTATTTCCGGAAAGGTTCTTTTCAAAATTTCTCCGTTTTGGGGGCTATATGAAGATCTATATACCTATATTTTAAGTGTATAATTAATAAATATAAGATTAAATTTTAAAAAAATACAAAATTTTATTAAAATTAACTTCAATATGAATATTTAACTATTTATATTATATATCTATATTATATATAAGATGTAGAGCCTTGGTCAAGAAAGAATCCTAAAAATGCTTCCCGGCAAAAGTTTGGATAACCTTTTCTCAAAAGAATCAATTTTTTTTTTCGATTTACTATTCTAATTATAAAACCGACCCACTGGACCAAGTACGTAAAAACAAATACTTTTTCATTATCGATGACTCTAGACTCTTCGAGCTTTTTTTATTCTTATTTTTTGGATTGTCTCACAGTTTTCAAGTCTGATTCGCACAAAAATAAGCCATTAAAATATCATTTTCATTTTAAATTAGAAAAAAACGGACGGAATCAAAAACCGCCACTTTACGATGTATAATACACATTTTCTTCTAATTGACAAAATAACTTTTCATTAAACTGTTTTAGTTTTTTGTTCCATATTTTTCCTGGCACTTTATATTTCTATGAATATTTATTAACACTTTATATTTATTCATAATTCAATTCAAATTAATTGTAAAAATTGAATTATTTCATCACACAGCTGTGCTTGTTCTTTCATACTTTTTTTTCAGAAAATCTATATATGTCATATCGTGTACCACGTGTGGTCTAGAAATAATAAAGCAGAATAAACCGGAAATTATATCGGAAACCGGGAAACAAAGGAAACTTGAATTACCCGATCTGAACCTTTGATACCTGGATATCGAGTATATCGGGTTTATAATTTAACCCGGGTTTCCCGAGTAATTCAGGAATTTTCTTCTTTCTCATTTGACCGGAGATACTCGAGTATATTACTCATCCGACAACGATGGATTTTTCAGGTAAACCTGATGTAGAAAACTCTAGTTATACCTAGTTTTACTGGAGTTAGTTTACCAGGGGAGAGACACAGAAAAGTTAGAA
>NW_027103539.1:0-9084 GCF_902728285.1 Clytia hemisphaerica
AAAAATTGTTATTATAATTTCTGACGTCAGAAATAAAAAATGAGAGAAATGATGTCAACGCATTGTTCATTTTCTTTTAAAACAGTGACGTCACAATGATGAATTTTCCTAACGATGGGCAACTCTGGGCAGTGTAGGATCGTCGTCATGCAAAAAGAAACAATTGCATTGCGCAAAAAAACCGTGAAAAAGTAACCGGTTAATAATCAGCCAATTCGATTGACTTCAAAATATGCCATTTTTGCCTGATTGCCAATTATTTTGCATTCGATTGACAAAAATTTGGCAAATGTGGCTAAATTTGAGCGCCATAAAAAAGATGTGGTGAATCTGGCATTATTGGCATTTTTGGAAATTACCTCCATACGTGACCTGAGTTCTTTTCGCTCCAATTTTGCCACTTTTGCCAAAGATTTTGAAAAAAGAAGACCTTCCATTGTTCCAATGGCTAAAGCAAAACAATGCCGATCGGCAATTTGATTGGTTAAAAAAAAACAGCCGGGCGTAAAAACACTTCGTGCTTAGGCTACGTCATATCTTCCTTCGTTTCGAGCGTAAAACTCTTACTCTTCGAGAGTAAGGCCTAAAAGCCTGGATCTGTCTATTGCAAATTAGGCTATGATGGCCAAACTGGGATGTTAGCCTAATTAGGCCAGAATTTATATCCTAGTTAGGATATTAATGGCTTAATTTGGATATACTAGTCATAGCTTTCACTAAATGCCCCCACAGAAAGGTCATGTCATGCACTTATAAAGCTTTTATTGCTTTCAAAATTAAAGCATAAAAAATTATCAGGAATAATTGATTAATTTAATTATTTATTAATTGATTGAAAAAAATGATATTCCATTAACAAAATACTTGAAGAATTCATGCCTTCATGCAGCTTGACAATTTAATAGAATTCAAGGAAAAGCTGGAAAAGCTTCTCAAAAACATATTTCGAAAATCATGGTATCATTATGTTACTGACTTTCACATCCTGTCACATCTCCTTGTTTGTTTGTTTGTTTTTTCTTACAACAATATATGTAATGATCATTCACTAAATAGACCTTTTCCAATAATGCTGCAGACATCTTAGATTGTAGGCAAAATGGGGCTCCCCCAGGGGCTGGCGTGACGCGTGAATGACCCTTTTTTCTGTCGTGAACACGTGAATTGGACTTTTTCAACGCGTGAATACGTGAATTGAGATATCCGCGTGAACGTGAAAATAAGATTTTACCAACGTGATTTCGTGAATCGAGATTTTTAGCGTGAACGTGAAAAGCAAATTATTGTCTAAAACAAAACTGAATAAACCTAAATATGTAAAATTTTCTACAAAACAAGAAACAAATATTTTTTCCTTATTTTTCTAAGGGCGCATTTTGTGATGCAAATATTGCATCCAGCGAGAGTGTTTTGAGCCAAAACAAAAAAGTCTAAATGAGAAAATTTTCTTCGTCGGCGCTAATGATGGTCATCTTTCTGTAATCGCTTATATTGTTACTAAATGCAGTACACAAAATGATACCGCATGAATTTGGAGACAGTGAAGGGTATTTGATTCTTCGATAATTTACAAAATTAGGTAGATAGTTCTAAAAAATGTTATATGATTGCATCATCGAACATTCAGAAAAAACTCTTGTGACGCCGCACCGTGTAAGGCAGGTACGTCACTCGCCGTACCGGATTTGTACCAGTAAATGGTCAGTGTTGAAAATAATCAAAGATTCTGAATGAATTGTTTGACCAAACAAGGCATATTAGGGTAACAATAGTGTGTTATGGCCGTTTTCTCAGCAATGAAAGAGTGACGGTTGTCAAAAAATTTTCGCGCTCGCTTCGCTCGCTTTTTCCTTTCCACAGCTTTTCTTCGATGAGACAGGGGTCAAACTTTGGAATTTGCGTCCTATGGTTGTACCACCTCTTTGAAGCTCGCGACTTTCCAGACCATGAATTTGGGCCAAACCTCGATTTAAATTTATTCTCAAAAGAAAATATATTTAGGGCCTGCGACGAAGAAAATTTGAGGCGGAAAACTTAAAGCTAAGGCTTAACTTTGCACTTACCTCCCTTAAAAAGCAAATTCTGGCAGGGTTTATACCACCGTACGCCAGAGAGGTAGTTTTTTGTAACTTTAGCTTGATAGACGTGATAGACAGACCTTAAACATTGCCCTATGAAAGCTCCAATAATTGTAAGAGGTCTTAAAAGGTCGACGCTGTCGAGAATAAGGTCAAAAAACTGCAGAAGACTTTATGTTGGCCATAAAAAGGTCAAATTTAGCCCAATAAGGTCACAATTGTTTAACAAAAGAATTAAAAGCAAAATCAGCGCGTGAACGTGAAAATGGTTTTTTTCGCGCGTGAATACGTGAATTGGCAAAAATTTTTGCGTGAATACGTGAGTTGAGGGTCGACTGGGGGGGCCTCCAAAATATATAGCGGTGAATAAATCAACAAGGAAACCAATCAGAAATAGCTTGTTTATTTTTCTTGGCTGTTATATATTTCAACAATTCTCTATTGCTACTTTGCCTAATAAACAATAGTAAGATGATAAGATGATACTGCGTATAAAATTTATCAAAAATTTCTGCGCCATCTGAAATAGACCAATCCTAGTTAAGGCCCGGGCTCCACTTGCGTACGCTGTGATTGCAGTCAAAAGAAAAATAAAGAAACGTCATTTGTCATTGTGGTCCATTCAGACGTACAGTCGAAAAGTTGAAATGTGCCTAATTTTTTTTAAAGTGCATAGTACTTTTTCATGATGCAATCTTTAGTCCAAGCTGAAAGGATTGAAGCCTTTAAGATATTATTGCAGCGCAGACAATGAAGAGACGGGCCTTCAGGAAACTAGACTTTTTGAGTTTTTAGCTATATACTCTCACTTTATGGTGTTCCTGTATGACTGTCTGTGTGCCTAGTCTAACCACCGTTAAATGCCTTAACTCGGTAAGCTAGAATTGGAGCTATTTCACCAAACCCCTAGAGCGTAAGTTATTTAGGCTATCACAACTGCATGAAAAAGTGGAACGTGCGCATGCAAAGTTAAACGAATGTAAGCAAACTTTTTTTCAGGTTTTTAAAATAGATTTACCACACTGAACAAACTGTGAAAACACTCTAAAGGTAAATCTATTTTGAAGACCAAAAAAAAAACATTGATTGACATTCAACACATTCAACCACTTTTGGATTCAACTTTTTTGTACTTTGCCGGTATCTTGTTTTACCAAGTTAAGAAGGACTTTCTCGAGTTACGAGCATATGATGGTCTTTAAAGCTTAAGAAGCTCTATAAACAATAAAGCTAGTTATTAATATAATAACAGACAAACAAAGATAAATTACAGTTTGAACAAAAATATCAAATGTACATTTGAAAACTTGAGCAAACTTCTTTAAAGATTCCAGAAAAAGAATTGAAATCATTGCTGAAATGAACTTCTGACTAAATTACAGTATTTAGTATTCAGTTTCAAAGACAAGAAACAAAATTTGACATATACAAAACACTTTTTCCAATCACTGAATCAGCTCACCATCATAACCAGTCTGCCATTTTGTTTGTTTTGATTTGCACAAGTAATTCGTGTTATGGTGTAATCACTATGCTTTTTCTATAATTTGCATTTATAACACTCGCTTCAGCTTTTCAATGCTAAATCAAAACTAATAAAATGTAATACGCAACAATAGTAATAGCATATAACGTAATATGAAAATATGTATAACATTTACCGCTGTATAAATTACCGCCATATTTTTGCGGAACACTTAATTGGCCGGAAAGCCGATTACGACGCAAAAACAAAAACAATTCGCAAAGAATCGAGATTCCAGTCCAACATATTGCGTGAAGCTATGAGTGCCTCCTCAGTCGCTACGCTCCTTGCGGGGGCAAAAATTAGCTTAATTTGGCTATGATAGCCAAATTAAGCCGATTTAAGTTCTACATACAGCGCGGCATTTTTTGTCTGAAAAATGAAAAAAAACTTAGTATCATAATATATTGTTGTTATCGTCGGCTTTAAAAGTATAGTCTTTTGGTTTTGCTGATCTTAAAGATATGTTATTAATATTTACACTTGATGGATAGATTGATTAAATATTCAAATTGAGGAAGGTCTTTTTTACTTTTTTTATATATTATAGCTGACAAGGTTGTTTATAAAATTTAAAAGTGTACCAAACAAGTTTATTATGAAGATAAAAAATAGATAGATAAAACATGTTTCTAAAGCCAAGTTCGGATTACGTTTGTTTACATTAATCTTGAAATAATTTCGACTGTTCTGCTGTATATATGTAAACATAATTTTGCTGAAACAGCATATAATAATTAAAAACTGAATATTTTCTCAGTCCACTCAAATTTTACCCAAAAAACATTCGGAACTTATTCTAATAAATAAGAATTTGACATATTAAGCTAAATATTGACGCGGATTTTGAAATCCAAGTCAAAAATTGGAATTTTGTTCCTTCCAGCCTAATTAAGCTACAACTTCTGGCTTAATTAAGCCATCATATCCAAGTTAGGCAAGAATCGGCGAACATAGCCTAATTTGCAATAGTTCCTGACTGTACAAACGCCAACAGAAAACTGCTGACGAAGCATCACAGAACGGAAATCATAATGGCGGCCTAGCGATGTACAAATTTGCAATGAAGTTATGATATGATCTTTTGACATTGAGATTGTGGATTTGGCAAAGTTGGTGAGTAGATATGGCAAATTTTGAAGTCAATCGAATTGGCTGAATGTTTCATAAACATGAAAACAGACTAGTACACATTTTGGTTGGGTTTCAACTTTTTTGCCACATGCAGTCATGCATGGTATGGTGTCCACAATAAACAGAGTCCTTTGAAATCCATCATTGATTGCCATGAACTGCCATGCGCATGGTTCTGTCTCATGAAAGATTTTTACTGAGGAATGTTACTGCCCTCAGAAAAGGTCACCTGGGTCGTCTCAAACTCCTCTTGTATCCAAAATTTGTTCAGCAGAGATTGGGCTGGCTGCTGCTTCTTCCTTCTTTATCCATTTGGCCATTTGGCCATCTAGCGTAGGTAGCACGGCCCACGGCATGGCCCGAACATGTTTGGGCCTCTTGATTAATACTTTTTAAAATGACCCGCGCAGTTTCGGACCATGTTCGGGCCAGATTTTCAAAAAAACTTGCTACGATCGCGATCGCGCGTGTAATTTCAGGACCCAATATTTCTATTTTAAATTCCTTATTTTAGCAAACAAATTTAAAAATCTTCATCTTTATTCAAATATATATTGTTCAAATATAAAAGTTAATCATCTATTTTCCAATTAAGTTAGGAAAATTATTAAAAAGAATGATTTGAATCTTACATAATATGGTCTTCTTTTTATTCTTTATCCCGTTCCCTTTTCTCGTGGTCTTCTCCTATCCTATTTGAAGCAGAATTTTTCTGGATCGTTTTTTGTACTGTTTCTATTTCTATTTCTATATATTTATTTGCATAAATCCATTACAGTAGAATTACTTTCGCAAATATTTAACAAAAAATTTTTAGGAAAATAAAAAATTTAAGTCTATCAAATTAAGTTTATTTAAAATAATGTATATACATGATGGTTAAAATATTAAAATAGTAAATAATAAATAATTGATAAATAAGTTTAAATAGTAAGTTAAAAATAGTATTTCCAGAAAAACTATACAACTTTGTGAATCAAACTGGTATTTGGAACTTTGAATTTCTCTAATGAAAATATACGAAAATATTTAACAATGGATGATGATAAACGAGGAAAGGTAAATATATGGCCCGAACAAGGCCCGAGCAAATCCGTATCAATTGTAAATACATGGCCCGAACATGTTCCGAACAAAATGTTCAGGCCGATTCAATAATACTTTTTTGTGGCCCGAGCATGGTTCGAACAGGCCCGAAAATGTTCAGGCCATGACGTGGGTCATTAGGTAGCACGTCCGTAAAGCTGAAAAATTTGTTTACTTATCTGCCGAATTCAATACCGGGTGCGTCAGAAAAAACTTTGGACGTTTGGTGAGCCACTGGGACCGAGCAAAGTCTTTTTGAAACTCAAAACCACTTTTATTAGAAAGAGGATAGTCTAACTTAAATTTTGAGGTATAGCTTTTTAAGCTGGGTAAAGTATTTCTCAAGTTATAAGCTTTTGAAGTTAAAATTCACTTTTCGAAAAGTGTAAAAAAACGTCAACAATGGGTAATTAAAATGTTGTGACAATAGACAGTGTTGTCGAAGTATGTTTTACAGAACACAACTTTTTTTCTTTTTTAAAACGAAGTTTAAATATTTATAAGCTCTGGAAAATATCAATAATTTATAAAGTTTGAACATCATTCATTAGAGCCACCACCGACAGCAATACATTTCCTAGCGCGTGTAACCATACCGTCAAAAGCTTTTCTGATAAAGACAGGATTAAGATTATTACAAGCTTGTCTGAGTCGATTCTCGAGCTCGTTGAGGGTTTGGGGTTGGTTTTGTACAGGAACGTCCCAAATCATTTGCTTCAAATGGCCCCAGAGAAAGAAGTCGCATATTGCCAAGTCTGGAGATCGAGCAGGCCAATCCCAATCACCTCTCTTACTCATGACGCGTCCAGGAAATTGACCTTGTAGATATCTCAATGACCGATTGCTGGTATGAGCGGGAGCTCCGTCTTGTTGCCACCATACATTTCTTTGGTTGACCCCATGCCTTTGAAACTCTTGTTGGACAACGTTGAACCTGACGATCCTGAGGTATTCACGTGTATCGAGCTTGCCACGTACAACATGAGGACCAAATATTGTCCCATTTCTCATCACACCAACCCAAACCATTATCTTATCGGGACACCTTGCTCAAACTGAACATAAGGGTCTTCAGTAATGGTGCGTAATTTATCACGTTTCTAGTGTTTACTTCAGAATTTAAACTAAAAATGGCTTCGTCTGATACAATCAATTTGTTTAGAAAATTGGCATCGTTTGCAACAGTGTTAACAAAACGGTTACAAAATTGTAACCTAGGGGCTGGATCTTCAGGCTTCAGCTTTTTCCTTTTTATCAACACATATGGATGAAATTTGATATCTTCGTGGATGATTCGCAGGAACGTTCTTGGACTAAGATGAACACCATTTCTCCTTGAAGAGCGTCGACCATTTTGTAGAAGAGATTGTCTGACTAGATTAATGTTGTGTTGTGTTCTGGCAGTCCTTCTTCGTCCATTGCGACCCTTATTAACGTTCAAACAAGTGCCCTCTCTGACAAGTTTATTGTAGGTAGCTTTGATTGTCATATCACTTGGAGGTTGAATGCCAGGCCAATGGTTCGGCCAGCGTCTTTTAATTTCAGTGGCATTATTAACTCTGGCGAACTCAAGGCAAACCCAAACTCTCTGATCTTTAGTGAGACGCGGCATTTTGAGAAAGAGAGATTTTTTTCCATACATCACACTCTTCACAGATAGATTCTCTCAAAAATTCACCAAAATAAAATTTTTAATTGTTGTTTTACAAATTCCCGCTCTGGTATGTTTTATTACCCAGTGGAAACATTAATGACATCGTTAAAAACGTGCACATCAGAACAAAAGAGAAAGAGAGAGATAGAAAAAAAGAGAACAAATTTAATTACCTGTTTTTGATGCATTTTTGCTCTTTTTGATAAGTAATTTTGAGCTTCAAATAGCAATA
Organism: Clytia hemisphaerica; assembly: GCF_902728285.1. NCBI lineage: Eukaryota > Metazoa > Cnidaria > Hydrozoa > Leptothecata > Clytiidae > Clytia > Clytia hemisphaerica. The sequence goes on from NW_027103539.1 coordinate 7,710, forward strand.
TTTGTTTCAAATTTAATGAATGATACCTCAAAATTTAAGTTAGACTATCCTCTTTCTAATAAAAGTGGTTTTGAGTTTCAAAAAGACTTTGCTCGGTCCCAGTGGCTCACCAAACGTCCAAAGTTTTTTCTGACGCACCCGGTAGAAGCCGTTACTCTAGCGGCTCCGTAATGGACTGGCTATAGTCCCGGCAATTCAGCTACAAAAAACAATCTGCCGGAAACTTTAGCCAGTCTGTTACGGAGCCGCTAGAGTAACGGCAAACTAAAAATAACCTGCCGTGACTATAGCCACTTCGCTAAAAAATATATACCGCCCGCGCCGCCCGGTTTGTCTTAAAAGAAGTATATGGGTTTGATTCCCGGTTTCGGGGAGATTTGTCTGATTGAAGAAATTTGATTGGCTAAAAAATAATCCATCCGCCTGAAAACCACTTACCTGCACGCACAGAGTAGACGGGTCTCCCAGCTAGTTCTCGGGGCTGCTAAATTGCAAGTCTGACAGTAAAAATCTGATGTCTCTTTATAGTTTGACTTGCACCCATTTTGATTTGTTTTACACATTGTTGATTGTGTCAACATCTCACAGGCCAACAAACCAAACTACGTACACTGTAAGGGTGAGAAACGTTCAGTAAAATGTACTATAAGGATACTATAAGGATATTCACTGCTCAAGAGCTGCACTGTAAGGGTCTGATTTGGAAAGCCAATTTCTGGCGGCACACATGTCATCTTCTTATAGGCAGTGCGTTACAAAATGTGATATTTCGAGTCATGGAAGCGCATCAGCAAAACACCAGCAGTCTAGACTTTAACTCCTATATCAGGATTAGAAACTAGGCTATTCTTATAGCTTGGTTAAATCAGGTTAAATCCATGTGTTTCAATTCCAAGAAATTTTGCGCAAGTCATCGATGACGCAAGAAACCAACAAAAGAAACCAACAAAAGAAACGAATAAAAGATCAAAGAGAAAAGCTGTAAGTGGGAAAAAGCGCTGTGGTATAGTGGTCATTGACCTTGGTTGCTGCACAGGTGACTGAGGTTCGATTCCCACTCGCAGCGGTTCACTTGGCAAGTGAATGAATCTTCGCCTGGGTCAACCTATGACATGTGAGGGGAATTGGGCAGTCAGTTCCAGGTGCTGACGGGGGGCTAATTGAAAGCGTCTATTGTTGCGAAAATGGGCCTCCTGCGACTCAACCAAAACGCCGTGTCAATTCAAGACAGCCTTAAGTCCATTTTTTCTATTTTGAGATAATTGACTTTAAAGGTTGAGATGTGTTGGACTTAAGGCTACATTTCATGTCAATGCTTCATAGAAAATAGAATTTGCACTAAAATTTAGGACTTGTGCTGTTTATGGTTGATATA
>NW_027103540.1:0-5124 GCF_902728285.1 Clytia hemisphaerica
ATTGAATTGTATGCAAAAATTATGGTGGCCGAATTGCTGTGGTGAGATTCCCTCAAAAAGAAAGTCATTATATTAAAGTGTAATCTTGTAGAAGAAAGATTAAATTTGCTTCTCTTGAAAACTAAAAATAATTATATTCGCTCATCTCTTCTTAGCCAGACGGTGTCAATCGAACGAATCGAACGCCGAATCAATCGAACGCAATTGAACGCAATCGAATAATTGCAATTTGATTGTCGAACGCAATCGAATCGCAATCGAATATTACCCAGGATTTGCTGTTCGATTGCTTCGATTACGTTCGATTGATTCAATTGTATTAGATTTTATTCGCTTTAGTATGGTACTTAAACGCTCGGCCGCCCACGCTAAGAAGCTCTAACAGAGTGAACCAATTTAATTTAATCGCAATCAAACTCATCGTACATAATCGTAATCGAACGAAATCGAAGATTAATCCAATGTAATTGACAATCAATCGAACCAAACGAACATAGTCAACAATCAATCGAACCAATCTAACCTTACTCGAACGCAATCGAATATTACCCAGGAATCGGCCGTTCGATTGAGATTCGATTACGTTCGACAATCGAATCGCTATTATTTATTTATACTATTATTATTTTTGATTCAATTGTATTAGATTTTATTCGCTTTAGTATGGTACTTAAACGCTCGGCCGCCCACGCTAAGAAGCTCTAACAGAGTGAACCAATTTAATTTAATCGCAATCAAACTCATCGTACATAATCGTAATCGAACGAAATCGAAGATTAATCCAATGTAATTGACAATCAATCGAACCAATCGAACATAGTCAACAATCAATCGAACCAATCTAACCTTACTCGAACGCAATCGAATATTACCCAGGAATCGGCCGTTCGATTGAGATTCGATTACGTTCGACAATCGAATCGCTATTATTCGATCGCGTTCGATTACGTTCGATTGGTTCAATTGCGATTTTTGTTCGAAGTTGTTCGATTGACACCGTCTGGTCTTAGAACAAGCACTTCAAAAAAACCATAACATTAGACATAAACTTAAGCTGAAAAATCAACAGCGAAGATACAAAAATAATCCTTATTCGGCTGACAGTAAATTATTCTCCTGGGAATAGAACCGCCAAATGATCAATTTAAAACATTGATCTGAAGCCCCTCAGAGACGGCAATCTAAAATATGTTCTGTTCGCGTCGCCCGACTGACTCACCTTCAAAACATAAATCCCGAGTCTGACAAGTAGGAAAAATGTCGGAAAAAGTTTTTGATAGCTAAGCACTTCTTTGAATCATCATTCGCTACGAGTTTTTGTTTACTTAACCCACATTGAGTCCCGTTTGAGTTTTTTCATGTATATACCCAAATTCGGCGACGCGGTACGGCCAATACCCCCGAGAGCCAAAAATAAGGTCCACTTTTAAGGTTCACACATGCAGTTAGTCACACTAGGAAATCTAGCTTTCAGAAAAAACAACATCAGTCATCTACAGGATACATTTCAACAACAAGGATGAGAGTTACCTGACAGTTACATCAAAATGCCTTGAAAATGTCAATATGAAAATTGCGTAATCAGAGAACGTATGTCTCGCTCATTATAAAAAGGCCGAGACAAACTTTCAATAATTGGATTGTAACATCGAGTTAAGTCTCTTTTGTTAAGTCACCAGGGGGTAAATAAAACAGACCTTGATACATTTATCGTTCGTTTCAACTTGACGATTTTTTTAAAACTCAGCCTCCTAAATATTTGGGGTAGGTAAAATATGTACAAAGAAATTCATACTTTTCCAACCCGGCGAATCTTTAAAAAAGAAGCGAACAATAAAATATAATTACCCTTTCCAAATAAACCTCTTCGGTGGCGAGCGTAGTCTACTCTGACGTAATTGTAAAATTTATGTGATGGGAGTTTGACATAGTAATGTAAAGTTGTTTGGGGAATTATGAAGTTCTCTGGAATTTCGATTGCATTTATTCAGGTTGATTTTTTATGACTTCTAATGGTACTTTTTCTAACGAGTTTGATTACTCTGTTCTCACACTTGTCTTTTTTTTTTCGCGTCCTTTTCCGTGATTACTTTTATTCATATTTTTAAAGACAGGTAAGAAGGCATATATGTAACTGCCTGAATCAAGTTCGCAAGACAATATTAATTAAAACTTGAAAGTTGGAAACAAAATAAAACGTGCAGCAGCCAAAATCAACCAACCAAAATTTGTCATTAAATTCCCGAGACAGCGCTTCGATTTTTAAGGCCTTGTTTATATGCTAAAGTAAAAACTGACATGCGCGCGCACATTTAATTTGGCAAATCAAAGATGGCGGCAAGAGATTTCGTTGATTGCCGACTTGATTCTTCGGGATTTACTAGATTTTAAAAACCCGACAAAATTTACTACCGACCAACCGACCGACTGGATTTGAAGATGTTTTATGAGGCGAACAGAACATATTTTAGATTGTCGCCTCAGTCTAAACTTTTATCTCCTATATATATCAGGAGTTAACTAGGCTAGTCTTACCTCTTTTATCTTTTCCTTTACAACAATACAATGCTGACAAGTTGACACAACACATGTACATGTAATTGACAATCCCTAAGAAATCTGCAACAAAAACGAAAGTGGTCTTTTCTACTGATTGCTTCCCAGCGCTCCTTCGCAGCTGTTTATCAAATTTCCACCAATTAGGTTGCCGCATTTCAAAGGGTCCTTCTTTTTGGCACCCATGGCCAGTCAGGATCAACCGCCTAATACTCTTATCTAGGATATAGGTACTTATCTAGGCATATTTTTTATTCTAAGGTTAGAATATTTTAGAGATTTTAATTTTACACTAAAACTAAAAAAAGTCACATGTATCAATTACTATCTATGTTTTCATTTAGGTATTTTCTAACTGTGTACCGAATTTCAGAAAGATTCATCAATGCAGTATTGAATTATTGCATTTTAAAGTTTCCAGGCAGATTCCACTGCTTATTAATGGTCTATTTGTACATCAAATCCCGTTTTTTAGTAAAGAGAGCTATAAAATGTTCCTATTGGGCTTTTCCAGAAAAAAATTGTACATGGGGGGTGGAGGATATAATAATTTTCAGTGATTTACCCCCTGGACAATATATCCTCCACCCCCCATGTACGGATATTTTCTGGAAGAGCCCATTTAAGATATTTTTTACAAAAGCTAAGATTTTCCACCCTTCCACCCACCGAATATGCTGATTTTTGGAGAAAAAAAACCACTTTGGATTATTACATCTATTAGTCATAACTTGAACATGCGACTTTGTTTTGAAATGAAAAATTTGGAGAAGAAAGAAAATGTTCCTAGCTTAGACAGTTAGTCACACTAGGAAATCAAGCTTTCAGAAAAAACAACATCAGTCATCTATCTACAGGATGTATTTGCAACAATAAGGATGAGAGTTACCTGAATCAAGTTCAAGTTCCCTAGACAATTAATTAAAACTTGAAAACTTAAAATGAGACAAAATGCGCAATCGGCTTGCAAGTCAAGTAAACAATATAGCGCCTTCGCAGCATTAATCTTTGATACACATTTTGGCGGGACGCTAGTGTGACTAATTATTAGAATAAAAAATATGCCTAAATAAGTACTTATATCTTAGATAGGAGTATTTTAGAAATCAAGAAATTTGTTCCTATTTAGGCGGTTAATCCTGACTGGCGGCCTCTCAGTGCTTTGCACAACGGGTAGCTGTAAAATCCCACCCTTCATATATTTGTTTCAATCTGTGATCCGTGGCTTGGGTTTTTCTCATCTTCAATTTACTGAAGAAAGCAGGAATTTGACGCGAGAGTTAGATTGTCAACAAAGTGCCGTAAAAAATCATTGAATAAAAGAAGAACTTAAAATCTTAGATATTTTCATTTTGAAGAATAGGTGCAAAAAAGTAGAACATAGAAAAGTTTCATTTTTCATTGCTTTAAATCGAAATGGGGGATTTGGAAAATTTTCTATGTTTAGTTTTTTGCACAAACCCCTGTAACTATGGGCGAGCTCCCCGTTGCTAAGACGTTGGCTTGAAATCGGAAATGAAACCACTCAAAATGAAAGTAAAATCAGCCTGTACTCGATATCCCGTAATCTTGATATACGAGTTTAAGTCTATACTGCCCCTGCTGATTTACAGCGGCTTTTACTACTAACGTGTTGGGTTTGAACTTATAAATCAAAACGAGGGCTTTAATATTTCTTGCACAGGTAATAATGTGTGATGTCATAATTACTGTTTCAGTTTGCGTGTTTTGAAAGTTTGATGTGTGTACTCCGTCTTCATGGAATTTTTTAATGGCATGAAAACAGAATATTCTTTGTCTTTAAGAACAAATTTTTGCTGTTTTGATTGGTCAGTCATTTAATGGCTATGTAAGTTTCCCTCCACTGAAGCAAGTTGCCCGACTTCACAGTATAATGAATCAACCAAATTTTGTTATTTACCTTAAGGGAAAAATTTTGATTGAAATAATATTTGAAATTAAATTCTCGCCAAATTTAAATTGTTGTATTTATTCTCCAAATATGTGTGCTATATATTTCAGGCCTTATTAAAACAGGTTTTTTCTTATTTTTATGGTGTTTTTTAACAAAAATGTCCTTCATTCGTCAAACTAAATTTCCGCCAAATTTGATTTTTCAAGTCATTCGCCAAATTGAATTCCCTCTGGAAAAACTTTGCCCAACCTCCAAATTAAAATCCAGCTAAAAGTTTCTTCCGTCAAGGTTATTCCCAAGATTCCCTAGGGCTTCAATTTGTTAGGCCTTGATTACACTATAAAGTAGAAATAATTCCTCACATGTAAATGAGTCAGTGTTTCCGGCAAAATTTGGACCCCTGGACCCCTCTGCACACTATGTATCTGCCAATTCGCGGATCAAAGTGGGTGTCTTCTCCCCTGTGGATTTTCTTGGGAAGTTGCTCGTGAAATTAGTTTTCAAGGTTGGCTCGAGTCAAATTTTTTTGTCTATGGCTCAAATTTTAGGTAGTTACTCATAGTTTTTGAAAATGTTAATTTCATTAAAAAGTGTTGGTTTATTTTTTCATGAATCCCTTTACTGTAGAAGTTTTGCGGTGCATTCTTTTGGCT
>NW_027103541.1:0-82735 GCF_902728285.1 Clytia hemisphaerica
ATTTTTGTGGCCAAAAACCCACCAGTAAACCACTCCAGGTCAAAAGTTTACTTCAAAAAAGTCCCAAGGACCATCAGCAGCCAGCTAAAAGTGCTTCCAACCTAGATTACGCAAGTTTGAAGCCCTCTACAGGAGGTGCTAGAGATTTTGGGGAAAAATTTTGGAGACTAATTTGATTTTTCTGATTCCCTACAAAAAGTTCTTGAAATCCACTGTAAATCAGCTTTCTAATGTACTTGAATAAAAATTCATTGGCTTTCAAATTGCTCCCCACCAGAGTTCATGATTTTTAGGGGTCAATTTTGGCTTAGTAGCCTATCTTTGAGACACTGTATCTTCAAAACTACTTGAGATATCAAGGTGAAATTTTCAGGGTCTTATTTTCTTGTGTGATAGATCATTTGGTCTAAATTTCAGCAAAATCCAAGAGGGTGAGGTATCACACCCTGAAGACTCTTAAAAAAAATGGCTCTTAAAGTAAAACTCAAGTTATTTGGGATGTCGTTCAGATTTAATTTTTTCTCTCTTCAGTTTTGGCCCTTTTCACTGCTCTGAGAGTACAATTAGTATGAAGCTTCAACGTTTAAATGTGAAACTACAGAATTTGTCAAAACATAATTCAGATGAGAAGGAAACATATTTGGATCTAGATTTTATAATTCCTGTCCGACAGAATGCCCAGGAAAGAGCTGTCCTAGCATGCAATATTGATAAGGAAGTTCGTTTTACATGTGTTGTCAATGAGCTCAAAAATGAAAATAAGAGTCTCAAAAGGAAATTAGCTTCTTGTAAGTGATGTAAGTGAAGCATATCATCAAAAGCTGGGAGAACTTAAGTCCCTTTCTGGTGTATTGTCTGAATCTATAAAAAGTAAAAAAATAGCTCGACTGGAATTAGAAGGATTCAAAAAAAGTTACTTCAAAAAGGAAAAAGAGCTAAATGAGCTTGAAGTCAAATTCAAAAAACTGATATAGAAAAATCCAAAACTATAAAAAATCTCGATATGAAAATCCAAAGAAGAGAAAAAGCTCTTGAAGAAAAAATAGAGATTCAAAAAAAAAAAAAAAAATGATTTCAAAAGCAAAATTGAATTTCTTCAGTCAGAGCTAGATTCTTGTAACAAAACCATAGAAGAGATTAGTTTTAATGCTGATGGTGATGGTGAAAAGGAAACTCTTCGAAAAAATTCTGGTTATTTGAAAAAAACACTTGACAAAACTAAAAGTAGATTAACAGATGTAGAAGGCAAAGATATTGATATTGTCTGCTTGGAATAAATTTAGACAGTTGTTGCCAATTTTGACTAATAAGAGCATCCCATTGCAATGTCGTGGTCGTGTCTTTACTTCGGCCGTAAGGGGTGTTTTGCTTCATGGAAGCCCGACCTGGGCAGTCACGGTTGATGACTGTAGCAGGCTTGTTCGAAATGACAACGCGATGGTTCGTTGGATCTGTTCAACTCGTCTGGCTGATAGGATTTCGATTACCCCTCCGTCGCACAGGAAAATCAGCAGAAAATATGTGATGTTGGCTAGTGACGTATAAAAAACGATTATTTGATGACCGCCTTAGTGAAATTTGAATTTGAAATCCAAAATAATACAACATTATATTTGTATACTGTTGTTTTCTCCAGACCCAGTCAATTGAACTTGTCTAATCCAATAAATTAAAGGTCAATTAGAAAAATAATCGGACTAAAGAATTTTTAGAATTGTGATTTTAAGTCTGATATGATTTGAGCTGTGTGCGTTTCCAACTCTGCAGTCTTGAGAGCACTTAGTCTAAGCAGAAACTTACCAATTAAAAATATTATTTACATTAGGTTCATTTGACGAGTGTGAATCAAGGTGTTATGAAATGGAAAAAGAAATTCGCCGTGAAAATAATGAATCAACAATTGATAGTGAGTTTTATGATAATTTGCCATTAAAATTCCAGGTCCTCCCTTATTTTTTGGCTGTATTTTAGCTGTCAGCTTTCATTTGCATTTGCTTTGGTGTAATGTCAGGGGGTTGGCACTATGAAAACTTGATGTTGTTGTAAATTGAAAAATTAAATAAAGTGTGTCAAAATCTTCTGAAATTGCCTAATCTGTTTTGTTTTTTTTTTCAAATTTTAGGGGACCTCTCTTTTTTTTGCTTACCAGCAAAAAATTAATGCAAATTTTGCCACGATTTGCAATATTTTACTCTGCAATTCTGTCATTCGCAGTGATATATTTTGCATTTTCGTTGATTCTGCCACTTTCTTCCATTTGACCATTTCATTAATTTATTGCATGGGGGAATTTGGATTATTTTGGTAATCATCCACTTAATGATTTATTCTTATTTCTTTCATTGCAGCTGCTTCTGTACGAGATTCACCCAGTTCACCTACCTTTAAGTTACTAAGTTTTATTTGTCAGTAGTGCCTTATTTTTATTTCCCCCTAATTAAGTAAGTAGACAATTGAAATTTTGGCGGTTATGACAGTATTCTTATACATACCCCTTACATTGACAAGTAATATTTTTTTCTCCAGTTGAAGATCCATTGCCACAACACAACACAACACGAACATTTGCGCCACCGCCATTACCAACTTTGCCAGGTGGTCATGCGTCCAGTCCAATTGGTCTAATGGGTGAATTGACCAGGCAATCCTCCAATAGAATGAATAGAAGGAAGACTTCTGATTCTGATTTGTCAGTAAGTAACACAGTGGTCTGCATTTTCAGCTTTCATTTTAAAAATTAGAAAAATATCAATTCAAGGTCTCTTTTGTTTTGCTATCAGAAGGTAGTAATTATTTGATATCTTGCTTGTAAGGTTGCTTAAAAACTTTCAAATTTAAAATGGTTGAAAAGTACATTTTTCAATTTTGAATGGGCAGTAGAGGCATTTTTGCATTTTTCAAGGCTTTCTTTTAAAGCTGTGTCAAAAATATTCTTTATTGTTGGGGAAAAAAGTTGCTAATTTTGATTTGAGGCCTCAGAGTTGCTAAGCAAGCTGTTTAATATTTGGGCCATTTTGAGGCCTGAGCCCTTGGCAACTTGGTTGCTTATAAAAAAATGTGTATACAAGAAACATTTTTGGTAGTCTTTGTTACCAATCCCTTTGCAAACTAATACCATAATACTATTTTAGGTGAAACTTTTGGAAGATGTCCTTAAGGAGGCCCAAAAAACAAATTCACTTCTGGAGAAGACCAACTCCTTGCTAGAGAAATTTTCGGTAAGCTTTTCATGTAACAAACCTGATTTATTGTCTACAGAGTTAAGAAAAAAATTCTTAAAATCTAGGATTTGAAGAATGAGATTTTAAATTTATTCCTTTATTGATTCGTATTATAAAAAAATTGGTTTAAATCTTGAAGTGTGTATTTCCCTTTCAGAACTCGCAAAGTGATGCCGCATCTGGCCCTTCTGAACCAACATTGAACCGTGAAGAATTTGTAAGTATTCCTATGGTTTTAAATATTCTTGATAATAAGTTGAATCACATAGTGTGGTAGAGTCTTCCAAAAATCATCAAATGGGAGGGGTAGTGAAAAAAATGATTTTTAATGGGAGGGGTAGGCAGGCAACTTTGAGAAGTTATAATCACTTCATGGTGCAGGTTATTTTTCAAATTACATATAATTTCTTACATAATCAGCAGTTTGTGCAAGTAATGTAATCTTTTCTTTCACACATGATACCTGACCATGATGCATCATTCTATCACTTTTTCTGATCTAGCTGCCTGTGAGTGATACCCAAAATCCTGGGGGTTGATAGGTTTCACAAAAAGGGGGATACCCATCAAGGGAGGGGTAGAGACCCCTCTGCACACTATAAATCAAGTTTTGTTTTTCATCTTAGTAATTTCAATTTACAAATATAACGCCACCCTCCAAGTTTGCAATGAAATTTACTTTCATTACCGTGTAACCATTTTTTACAGATGCATAACAATGAATGCCTATTGGATGTTGCACGTGAATCTAAGCCGACCAAATACGCATTGAAATTGGCCAGAATACTTTGGAGTGAAGATGAACGTCAAAATGGGATAATCGAACCAGGGAAGTCGACGTATACTGGGAATCAGCTCAACGGTCAACGCCTGGATTTGTTAAAACGTAAGTTTTCATGACTTAAAATTAATCATGGCTTATTGGAACTGAAGCTTATTTATCACCAATACAATGTTTGATCTAAATGTGGTCAAACATTGAATAAAATTCGAAAATTTTTTAATATTTTGAATTTCATTTTTGGAAATTTAAGTTTTGCCATACTTAATTCTCATCTTCACAGGACTTCTTGCTCATCACTATCCCCGCAACAAAGAAAAAACCTGGCGTCAATGTAGAGAGTCGATCAACCAGGCAGGGCGAGATTTGAAGGCAAAAATGAGGAGGGAGCGTAATGCCAACCAAACTGAACAACAACAACAACAACAACAGCCAGATGATCAAGCCAAAGCGTCCTCCTCGGAATCTGAAGATGATTTTTGATTAATTTTTTAATTTTGTTTTTTTTAGTAGGAGGATGATATAATGCTTACATATTCTTGGATACCTAATAGCCCTGCTAATTAATTTTTCGAAAATTTCCATCTCCCTCTTGTCCTAAAATGCTGTATTAACCTCCTTTCTTAAAATCTTCCACCCAGGACATTTTCATAGTTATTTCAATTTGATCTTTACACAGAATGTTTTGTCGTCAAATCACATTTTTGGTCTAAATCTCAGTTGTTCTCACAAAACGCAATACGTGTTCCGTCCTCAATAGTTAAGGGACAAAAGAGAAGAAAGAAAAACGAAATTTTTATTATTTTTAAAAAAGAAAACTTGTAAATTTTTATTTTATGAAAAAAGAAAGCTTGTAAATATAAATTGTAATTTTCAAGAGAAGTTTCCTTTTTGGAAAGGCAGAAGTTTCACTTGATTTTTCTTAAAAGATTTGAGAACAGTAATTGCAAGTTCTTTCTGAATATTGTGTAAAATTGCAAATTTCTTTCCAAGATCCAGGAAGATCTTGGATGATTTATCATACATTCTTACTTGTTAAACTTGCACGATATTCCAATTTCTTGCACTATCTTGCAAGTGTTTTAGTAAGTTCTTACGAGATTCTTGTCAAGTTCTTATAACAAGATCTTGGTAGATCTTTCAAGTTCTTATAAAGAATTTTGACCAGGGAGAGAACATTTTGTTATGGATTTGTACAGTTGTTCTTCAGAAAATTATTATGGGGCTTATCGCAACCAACCATCTTAACGAAATAAACAAAGACCAAAGACCGACCAATGGAAACATTTACTTTAGCCCTCTTGAAAATTGAGAGTGGCATAATTTTGACTGACTGACTCACTTTTTAGACCGTTCGACCGACTCACTTTTTAGACCGATCGACCGACTAACTTTTGAAGCCGACCGAATGACTCACGTTTTAGTCCAGCCGACCGACTCACGTTTTAGACCGACCAACCAACTCACGTTTTAGACCGACCAACCGACTCACTTTTTTAGACCGACCGAACGACCGACTCACGTTTTAGACCGACCGAACAACTTACTTTTTAGACCGACCGACCGACTAACTTTTTAGACCGACCGACCGACTAACTTTTTAGACTGACCGACCGACTCACGTTTTAGGCCGACCGACCGACTCACGTTTTAGACCGACCAACCGACTCACTTTTTTAGACCAACCGACTCACGTTTTAGACCGACAGACCGACTAACATTTTAGACCGACAGACCGACTAACATTTTAGACCGACCAACTCTTTATTTTATAAGAACACTTTATTTTCCATCATTTTTTTATGTTGTAAATCGGAAAAGGTTATAGTTATTATTGACACCATCATATGATAAAATGAATCATTCTAATTTCATTCAGATTTATATACATTAAATTTATCACTAGCACCTCTTCAATTAACACTAAATCTCATTATAAAAATATTGACATTATCCTATCTTCCATTTCTTTGGGTTCCTTTAATATTGAGCGGCTGATGTTTTCATTTTATACCGTGTACCTCAGTTTTTTGTCCTCACTAAATGTTTTCTGTCTAAATGATTTTAGCCTTCGAGCTTAGCTTCTTGCTTTTAAAGTATTCAGTTATTAATCATTATATGTCTATATAAAAAGTAAAATGGTTAATCGTGAAAAATTGGAAAAATAAACTTTTTTTTAATTTGTGACACATTTTTGTTCCTTGAGTTTTGTTTATATCGGGAATCCGCCATTTTTCTTTACATCCGTTTACATAGCAACGTGATATACCGTATAGTTTATAGCCCGGGCTTTTACGGAAGAGAGCTACTAAGAAACTTAACAAGGCGATATCTCGAGATTGAAAAGGAGTTAAGAGATGGTTGACCCCTCATTGGATCGGGAATTTGATAGAGAATAAGTTGGGAAAGGTAAGAGTGGGTATAAAGAGACTTTCGAAAATAAATATATTCGGGCATCTTTGGCCCGATGACGTCATCAGAACTTTAAAAAATAGAATATATAAAGTTTGAGAAGGATTTAAGCAATGGTTGACCCCTCATATTGTATCGGAAATCATCGAGAGAATCTTTTCGGTAAATGACAAATTGATTTCAGTCAAGCAAAACATATATTACCCTTTCAATGACGTCATTTAGGACCCAACTGACGTCACAAAACATTAAATTTACGATTTTTCGAGTTTTGATTGGTCTTCTTGAGTGACAATTTTTGTTATTTGGGATTAAATCAGTCAAAAGTTTCCCCTTTACTATCCAAAGGGCTTATGATGCGCGTTCAGCTTATCTACTCCTCGGCGGGTGCGACNTGGAGACTCTCTATACAATAGGGACGATCAATTTCGATTTTGTCAATTTTGTTAAATTCAAGGAGAATTTTTTCCCAACGCTCAGTTAGTCTATCTGGAAAATGTCATCCCAGTCAAATTTTCCTCACAGATATCTTGAAATAAAGTTTTAAACGAAACGAAAAGTGGGCTTATCAGTCCCAAAGGATCATAAATCGAAGCCATGTTATGTAAATAGCACGTTTGGTTGGCATGGCGACGAATTTTTCACGAAGCTCTCGAAAATTGAAATAAACGGTATCATTGTTTCTGTCCCAATTCAAACCTAGGACCTTTTGTTCAGATGAAAATTCTTTATCCTCAGGAAATAAATGATAAACAATATTCTCTAGTTCTCTATTGCTTGCTTTGAACTTTCTCAAATTACCCTCCATCGTGGAGGTTTCTTTTTGAACTCATATAAAAGTCAACAGCTTCTTCAATTGTGTTAGCTCCTGACGTCATATCATCGACATGTAAAGAATTTTTCAACTTCTCTTTGTTTTCGAGAGAGTCTGTACAGTTTGTGATAGTTTGTTTAACGTGGCTTGTAACAAAAAAGGGGGATGCATTCAATCCAAATAAAACACGTGCAAAACGATATTCACAAAGTTTATTTTCTTCAAAATTTTCGTAATCGATACTGTGAGGGTTTTCAAACCAAATAAAACGAACAAAATCTTGTGTTCTGGTGTAAGTGTAATTCCTATCTGAAGGAAGGCTTTCTCAATATCAGCCGTAAATGCATAATTGTAACTACGAAATCAATAAAACATCTCCAAGTAATTCTGTAATCGACGGGCCAGGATTCAAAGTGTCATTTAAACTTTCTCCTCCCTTGTAACTTTTGCATGATGCATCAAATACTATTCTCACTTTCGTAGATTGTTTATCTTCTCTCACTACCGGTCTGTGCGGCAAGTAATGTGTTTGACCAATTTCGTAATGTTCAACTTTTTCGATCACCCCGGCGGAGAGCTGTTGTTGTAAAATCTCATCATAAGTTCTCAAAAATTCTGGGTTGTTGTCTTTGAACTGTTTCTGAACCATGTTTTTCAAACGAATCTTACTTCTGGCGTAGTTGTCTCCCAAATTTGTAATCTCCTCCTTGAAGGGTAACTTAATTTCATAATGACCATCTTTGAAAACTGTGTCACTTTCGAACTCATCAAATCTCTTGTACGTTGGGGTCACTTTTCGGGTTTGTCTCAAAACACTTCGCGTAACTTTCTCTGATCTGTTCATCAGACTAAGACTTGTAGCACATTTCATCGTATGCGTACTAAATACTGACGTTTTAGAGCTTCCGGAATTCTCATCAACCGGACCACTCAAAATAAAACCCAAATTCGTTTCAACAGCAACAGGACCCGAAGTCCCTTTAATTTGATTACTCCCAACAAATCTCCAGTAATCTTTGCACCCAATAAAATGTCAATTTTCAAAGGGGAATTATAGAGATTACTATCTGCAAGCTCAATCCCTTGTAAATGGGAATAGCTTTTCACGGCAACCTCAATGGGTTGATTCTCAATAGGAAGACAAATATCAGACACTAAGGCCTTCACCAAAACTTTTTCATTGGTTTTTGAAATCACTTCAAATTCAACAAGTTCTAAATCCTTTTCAGATTTTCCGTTTCCGAAGGATTTGATGCTCACTGTTTTTTGTCAATTGGTTCTAGTTTCAAAAGTTTTTTCGCTTCAGGGCTGATGTAAGTTTGCTGGCTACCACTGTCAAATAAGAGACGTAAATTTCCGAATTCTTTCCGTTTTTGATTTTTGCAACAGCAGTTTGTAACAAAACAGTTTGAAATTTCGCAGAAGTCAAGTTTGATGTCGTTGTGTCAGGCTCAGTTTTTTGAGTTGTAGCAGGAGGGGTAGGAGCTGGCTTTGTGAATCGTTTTTAGACTCGTCTTTCTTTTAAAGGTACAGATGGCATTGT
Source organism: Clytia hemisphaerica (assembly GCF_902728285.1). NCBI lineage: Eukaryota > Metazoa > Cnidaria > Hydrozoa > Leptothecata > Clytiidae > Clytia > Clytia hemisphaerica. The sequence goes on from NW_027103541.1 coordinate 8,772, forward strand.
TATGTCTACCGCCACATTTAAAACATTTCCACTTTTCGAGCAATTAGAAGACATATGATTAGCTGCAAAACAAATAAAACAACGTCTTTCTCTTTGCAAAATTGATCTCCTGACTTCAGGTTTGTTATTATTTCACAGTTTTTAGAGGCGTGGCCTCGACGACAAAAGACGCATTGGTGAATTCCTTTCTCTTTGTTGTTCACCGCTCTTTCTTTCCTCTCTCTTGTCTTTGTGATGATAATTATTTCTTTGTGAAACGAATAGACTTTCTGTTGTTGAATAATAGTTTTCGTTAGAAAATAAATCTTTTGAAATTTTCTCCCTCGCAGAGAGTTCATTTTCAAAAACTTTCAAAATGTCATTTATATTCCAAATTTCTCCTGGAGTATTTCTCGAGACGAGTAGTCGAAAATCATTTGGCAATTTTTTAATTACAATTGGAATTAGCATTGGCCCGAAAGTTTCACTCTTGCAGTCTAATGCCTCTAGGCTTCTGACCTGCGATTCAATTCGGTCGAACAGTTTTCTTAATCCTTTTATGTCCTTCTCATCGTCAACACTCTCTAATCCCAATAATACGTCCATATGGGCCGAAATAAGGGTTTGTTTATCACCAAATCTTTTAGCTAAAAGTTCTCTAGCATTCTCATAATTTTCATTCGTAAGATTCAAGCCTTTAATGCATTCAGACGCTTCTCCTTCCAACAAAGATACTAAATAGTTCATTTTTTCGACGTTTGATAAATGACCATTTTTATGGATAGCCTCTTCGAACGATTGAGAAAAGGATTGATATTCTGTGGGGTCTCCTGAGAAAGTTTTAATTTTCATTTTCGGAAGCGCAACTGATTTCGCTTTGTTGGACGATACACTAGCCTCTGTAACTGGTTGATACTGCTTGGCTGGCAAACTGGCCCTGATCCTGTGATCAGCTTTGTTCATGAGAAGTTTACATTTACTCTCAATTGCATAATTAGTGTTAACAAATGTGTCAAACTCACCGTCTGATTCGATGGTTTCTCCGACTTCTTCACATGCTTGTACAAAACGATTGGTTTTATCCAACATCATATTCATTAAACCAGTTAACTCATTAATCCTTTCGGTATCAAGTTTTTCATTTTCATCTAGAATTCCATTTTATATCTCCTTCGATATTTTTCAAATTACTAGTCAATGATCTGAGCGTTCTTTTTGTAGCCATAATTGCAAACTGTATACAACAAGCCCAAGAAACGATTTAAAACAATTCAAAACTCAATCAACAAACAGTGTCTAAAATATATGAAGTGATCAAAACAACTTTCCAACCACAACCATAAATTCAAATTTTTATTTATTTTTCCTTCTTGTTACTTTTTCTTATTTTCTATCTTCTTTTATTTTTATCCGGTTCGGTGGACCATTTCATAAAATATACTATCTTTACCTACAGACCTTATGCGGCTGCGGTCATAACTAAAACTAACTCAAAAGAATACAAAGGACTGTAATATGCTATGCTATAATATATGCTAATATATGCTAAATATACAATGACGTAATACGTATAATTATACTTTCTTTTCCGACATAGACGATGCTATCGTCCGTATAATCTATATACTAAAAGTCTAATTCTCTATGAGCCGTGGGGGAGCCATTATGGATTTTTTTCCAAGTTTCGTTTTAAATCGAGCTCCGAGCGGGAAAACAGTAGAGTGTTTTTTTTTCGCGGCGGAGTACGTTTTTTTTTAGACACGGCACCGGAAAACATGCCTACGGTTCCTTGCCGATCGGGAAACGTCGCCCGGTTCGGAAGCGTATCTCCGTTTTCGAAATTCTACTTTACTGGTAATTTTCGTAAAAGTAAATAAACAGAAGAAGCTCAACAGCTATTTTGCTTTTTCTTTCTTTGGTTTCTTAATATTGATTGATTGATCTGGTCTCTCTGCTCTGGTCACTGATGGTGCCATCGTTTGTACATGGATAGGGAATGGTCTAATGGTCATGGTATCCTGTTTCTTAAATAGAGAACATTTTGTTATGGATTTGTACAGTGTTGTTCTTCAGAAATTATTATGGAGCTTATCGCAACCAACCATCTTAACAAAATAAACAAAGACCAAAGACCGACCAATGGAAACATTACCTTTAGCCCTCTTGAAAATTGAGAGTGGCATATTTTTGCTGCATGGTAATACATCCAAGAAATTTGGTAGTCTTTGTAGGTGGCAATCACAAATATGTTCGTTTCAACAACCGACCGACCAACCGACCGACCGGCTGTCTCACTTTGTAGACCGACCGACCGCCTCACTTTGTAGACCGACCGACCGCCTCACTTTGTAGACCGACCGACCGCCTCACTTTGTAGACCGACCGACCGCCTCACTTTGTAGACCGACCGACCGCCTCATTTTGTAGACCGACCGACCGTCTCACTTTGTAGACCGACCGACCGCTTCATTTTGTAGACCGACCGACCGCCTCACTTTGTAGACCGACGACCGCCTCATTTTGGTAGACCGACCGACCGCCTCACGTTTGTTAGACCGACCGACCGCCTCACTTTGTAGACCGACCGACCGCCTCACTTTGTAGACTGACCGACCGCCTCACTTTGTAGACCGACCGACCGCCTCACTTTGTAGACCGACCAACCGCCTCACTTTGTAGACCGACCGACCGCCTCACTTTGTAGACCGACCGACCGCCTCACTTTGTAGACCGACCGACCGCCTCATTTTGTAGACCGACCGACCACCTCATTTTGTAGACCGACCGACCGCCTCACTTTGTAGACCGACCGACTCACTTTTTAGACAGACCGACTCACTTTTTAGACCGACCGACTCACTTATTAGACCGACCGACTCACTTATTAGACCGACCGAGTCACTTTTTAGTCCAACCGACTCACTTTTAAGACCGACCGACTCACTTTTTAGACCGACCAACTCTTTATTTTATAAGAACACTTTATTTTCCATCATTTTTATTATGTTGTAAATAGGAAAAGGTTATAGTTATTGACACCATCATATCTAATTTCATTCAGATTTATACACATTTAATTTATCACTAGCACCTCTTCAATTAACACTAAACCTCATTATAAAAATATTGACATTATCCTATCTTCCATTTCTTTGGGTTCCTTTTTAATATTGAGCGGCTGATATTTTCATTTTATACCGTACCAGTTTTTTGTCCTCACTAAATTCATGTTTTCTGTCTAAATGATTTTGGCCTTCGAGCTTAGCTTCTTGCTCTTAAAGTATTCAGTTATTAATCATTATATGTCTATATAAAAAGTAAAATGGTTTTAATCGGGAGGGGAAAATAGGAAAAATAAACTTTTTCTAATTTTTGTTCCTTGTGTTTTGTTTATATCGGGAATCCGCCATTTTTCTTTAAATCCGTTCACATAGCAACGTGATAGACCGCATATTTTATAGTCCGGGCTTTTACGGAAGAGAGCTACTAAGAAACTTAACAAGGCGATATCTCGAGATTGAAAAGGAGTTAAGAGATGGTTGACCCCTTATTGGATCGGGAATTTAATAGAGAATAAGTTAGGAAAGGTAAGAGTGGGTATAAAGAGACTTTCGAAAATAAATATATTCGGGCATCTTTGGCCCGATGACGTCATCAGAACTTTAAAAAATAGAATATATAAAGTTTGAGAAGGATTTAAGCAATGGTTGACCCCTCATATTGTATCGGAAATCATCGAGAGAATCTTTTCGGTAAATGACAAATTGATTTCAGTCAAGCAAAACATTTATTACCCTTTCAATGACGTCATTTAGGACCCAACTGACGTCACAAAACATTAAATTTACGATTTTTCGAGTTTTGATTGGTCTTCTTGAGTGACAATTTTTGTTATTTGGGATTAAATCAGTCAAAAGTTTCCCCTTTACTATCCAAAGGGCTTATGATGCGTTCAGCTTATCTACTCCTCGGCGGGTGCGACGCCGGGTGACGGCTAGTCTATATACTAAAAGTCTAATTCGTATTGAGCTGTGGGGGGGCCATTATGGATTTTTTTCCAAGTCTCTTTTTGAATCGAGCTCCGAGCGGGAAAACAGTAGAGTGTCCTTTTTTCGAGGCGGAGTACGTTTCTTTGGAGACACGGCACCGGAAAATAGCCTACGGTTCCTTGCCGATCGGGAAACGTCGCACGGTTTGGAAGCGTATCTCCGTTTTCGAAATTCTACTTTACTGGTAATTTTCGTAAAAGTAAATAGAAAAGCAAGAAGCTCATTGATTGATCTGGTCTCTCTGCTCTGGTCACTGGTGCCATCGTTTGTACATGGATAGGGAATGGTCTAATGATCATGGTATCCTGTTTCTTAAATAGAGAACATTTTGTTATGGATTTGTACAGTTGTTCTTCAGAAATTATTATGGGGCTTATCGCAACCAACCATCTTAACAAAATAAACAAAGAACAAAGACCGACCAATGGAAACATTTACTTTAGCCCTCTTGAAAATTGAGGGTGGCATATTTTTGCTGCATGGTAATACATCCAAGTAATTTGGTAGTCTTTGTAGGCGGCAATCACAAATATGTCCCGACCGACCGTCCGATTAGACCGACTGACCGCCTCACTTTGTAGACCGACCGACCGCCTCACTTTGTAGACCGACCGACCGCCTCACTTTGTAAACCGACCGACCACCTCACTTTGTAGACCGACCGCCTCAATTTGTAGACCGACCGACCGCCTCACTTTGTAGACTGACCGACCGCCTCACTTTGTAGACTGACCGACCGCTTCACTTTGTCGACCGACCGACCGCCTCACTTTGTAGACCGACCGACCGCTTCACTTTGTAGACCGACCGACCGCCTCACTTTGTAGACCGACCGACCGCCTCACTTTTTAGATTGACCGACCGCCTCACTATGTAGACCGACCGCCTCACTTTTTGCAGACCAACCGACTCAATTTTTAGACCGACTGACCGCCTCACTTTTTAGATTGACGGACCACCTCACTTTGTAGCCCGACCGACCGCCTCACTTTGTAGACCGACCGCCTCACTTTTTGTAAACCGACCGACTCAATTTTTAGACCGACTGACCGACTCACTTTTTAGACCGACTGACCAACCCACTCACTTTTTTAGACCGACCGATCCGACTCACTTTTTAGACCGATCGACCGACTCACTTTTTAGACCGACCGACTGACTCACTTTTTAGACCGACCGACTGACTCAATTTTTAGACCGACCGACCGACTCACGTTTTAGACCGACCGACCGACTCACTTTTTTAGACCGACCGACCGACTCACGTTTTAGACCAACCGACTCTTTGTTTTATAAGAACACTTTATTTTCCATCATTTTTATTATGTTGTAAATAGGAAAAGGTTATAGTTATTATTGACACCATTATATGATAAAATGAATCATTCTAATTTCATTCAGATTTATATACATTAAATTTATCACTAGCACCTCTTCAATTAACACTAAACCTCATTATAAAAAATATTGACATTATCCTATCTTCCATTTCTTTGGGTTCCTTTGTAGTATTGAGCGGCTGATATTTTCATTTTCTACCGTACCAGTTTTTTGTCCTCAATAAATTCATGTTGTCTGAGTAGTAAATGGTTTTGGCCTTCAAGCTTAACTTCTTGCTTTTAAAGTATTCAGTTGTTAATCATTATGTCTATATAAAAAGTAAAATGGTTAATCGGGAAGGAAAATAGGAAAAAAAACTTTTTCTAATCTGTGACACATTTTTGTTCCCTGTGTTTTTTGTTTACATTGGGAATCCGCCATTTTTCTTTAAATCCGTTCACATAGCAACGTGATAGACCGTATATTTTATAGCCCGGACTTTTACGGAAAAAAGCTATGAAACTCAATAAGGCGATATCTCGAGATTGGAAAGGAGTTTGGAGGTCATTGCCCCTCATTGGATCGGGAATTGAATGGAGAATAAGTTGGGAGGGGTAAAAGTGGGTATATAGAAACTTTAGAAAATAAATATATTCAAATTGGGGCATTTTGGGTCCGATGACGTCATCAAAACCTAAAAAATACAATATCTCGAGTTTGAGAAGGATTTATGCAATAATTGACCCCTCATTGGACCGGAAATCATCAAGAGAATCGTTTGGATGAATGACAAATTGATTTCAGTGAAGTAAAAAGTTTATTACCCTTTCCATGACGTCACTTAGGGCCAAAATGACGTCACCAAACATGAAATATGTGGTTTTCCGAGTTTTGATCAGTGAAAAGTGGTGATATTTCGTTCTTTGGGCTTACAATATACAAATCAGATCTTTTTATACTTCCCCACCATCCAAAGGGCTTTTGATGTGTTCAACAACACTCTACTCGGCGGGTGCGACGCCGGGTGACGGCTAGTCTATATACTAAAAGTCTAATTTTCTATGAGCCGTGGGGAAGCCATTATGGATTTTTGAGATGGGGGTTCGAGAGTTACGTGACCGATTTTTTGGTTGGTTGGTTGGATGGATGGGTGGTTGAAAACGAAAGCGAAAGTGGTCAGGGGAAGAGTGTGAAAATTAGCGTTTTTGGGGAGAAGTCGTTGCAGTGCATATCTTTCGCAAATTTAAAAACCCACTTTCCCGTGGAAATAATTGACGTTTTTTGGTTTTTTGGGACCCTTGGGGCATAAGCTACCCGTTGACCGCAAAAATTTCAAAATTCGCGAATTGACCGTTGACAACATTAGGGGTAAAGGAACCCAATGACGTCACAGATTTAGGAAAAACTTCAAAATGCGATATCTCGAGTTTAAAAAGGAGTTAGAAGGTCGGTGACCCCTCATTGGATCGAGAATTCTATGGAGAATAAGATGGCAGGGTTTATATGGCTTAGGTGTGACTTTAAAATTTGGCTGAATTTTTAGGCGTTTTCAGTTGATGACGTCATCAAAACAGGAAAAATGCGATATCTTGAGATTGGATAGGAGTTAGAAAATGGTTGACCCCTCATTGGATCGGAAATTTAATGGAGAATGGGTTGGAAGGGGTAAGCGTGGGTATATAGGAACTTTCAAAAATGAATTTAATCAAATTAGGCATTTTGGGTCCGATGACGTCATCAAAATTTAGAAAATACAATATCTTGACTTTGAGAAGGATTCCAGCAATGATTGACCCCTCATTGGATCGGAAATCGTCAAGAGAATTTTTTTAGTCAATGAAAAAATAGTTTCAGTGAAGTGAAAAGTTTATTACCCTTTCGATGACGTCACTTAGGGCCAAAATGACGTCACCAAACATGAAATATGCGGTTTTCCGAGTTTTGATTAGTGAAAAGTGGTAATATTTCGTTCTTTGAGCTTACAATATACAAATCAGATCTTTTTATACTCCCCCACCATCCAAAGGGCTTTTGATGTGTTCAACAACACTCTACTCGGCGGGTGCGACGCCGGGTGACGGCTAGTCTATATACTAAAAGTCTAATTCTCTATGAGCCGTGGGGAAGCCATTATGGATTTTTGAGATGGGGGTTCGAGAGTTACGTGACCGATTTTGGTTGGTTGTTTGGTTGGATGGGTGGTTGAAAACGAAAGCGAAAGTGGTCAGGGGAAGAGTGTGGAAATTAGCGTTTTTGTGAAGAAGTCATTGCAGTGCAAATCTTTCGCAAATTTAAAAACCCACTTTCCCGTGGAAATAATTGACGTTTTTTGGTTTTTTGGGACCCTTGGGGCATAAGCTACCCGTTGACCGCAAAAATTTCAAAATTCGCGAATTGACCGTTGATAACATTAGGGGTAAAGAGACCCAATGACGTCACAGATTTGGGAAAAACTTCAAAATGCAATATCTCGAGTTTGAAAAGGAGTTGGGAGGTCGGTGACCCCTCATTGGATCGAGAATTTTATGGAGAATAAGATGGGAGGGGTAATAGTTGGTATATAGAAACTTTCAAAAATAAATATATTTAAATTGAGGCTTTTTTGGTCCGATGACGTCATCAAAACCTTAAAAATACAATATCTTGAGTTTGAGAAGGATTTCAGTAATGATTGACCCCACATTAGATCGGAAATCATCAAGAGAATATTTTGGTTAAATGACAAATTGATTTCAGTGAAGTAAAAAGTTGATTACCCTTTCGATGACGTCACTTAGGGCCAAAATGACGTCACCAAACATAAAATATGCGATTTTTCAAGCTTCGATTATTGATAAGTGGTAATATTTCGTTTTTTCGGCTTGCAATATACAAATCAGATCTTTTTATACTCCCCCACCATCCAAAGGGCTTTTGAAGTGTTCAACAACACTCTACTCGGCGGGTGCGACGCCGGGTGACGGCTAGTCTATATACTAAAAGTCTAATTCTCTATGAGCCGTGGGGAAGCCATTATGGATTTTTTGGATGGGGGTTCGAGAGTTACGTGACCGATTTTTTGGTTGGATGGTTGGGTGGGTGGTTGAAAACGAAAGCGAAAGTGGTCAGGGGAAGAGTGTGAAAATTAGCGTTTTTGTAAGAAGTCGTTGCAGTGCAAATCTTTCGCAAATTTAAAAACCCACTTTCCCGTGGAAATAATTGACGTTTTTTAGTTTTTTGGGACCCTTGGGGCATAAGCTACCCGTTGACCGCTAAAATTTCAAAATTCGCGAATTGACCGTTGACAACATTAGGGGTAAAGGGACCCAATGACGTCACAGATTTGGGAAAAACTTGAAAATGCGATATCTCGAGTTTGAAAAGGAGTTGGGAGGTCGGTGACCCCTCATTGGATCGAGAATTTTATGGAGAATAAGATGGTAGGGGTTATGAGGCTTGGGTGTGACTTTAAAATTTGGCTGAATTTTTAGGCGTTTTCATTTCATGACGTCATCAAAACAGAAAAAATGCGATATCTCGAGATTGGAAAGGAGTTATGAGATGGTTGACCCCTCATTGGATCGAAAATTTAATGAAGAATAATTTGGGAGGGGTAAGAGTGGGTATATTGAGACTTTCGAAAATAAATATATTCAAACTGAGGCATTTTGGGTCCGATGACGTCATCAAAACCTGAAAATCTGATATCTTGAGTTTGAGAAGGATCTAAGCAATGATCGACCCCTCACTGGATCGGAAATCATCAAGAGAATCTTTTGGGTAAATGATAAATTGATCTCAGTGAAGTAAAAAAATTATTACCCTTTCGATGACGTCATGAAGGGCCCAAATGACGTCAAAAACAAGAAAATTTGCAATATTTCGAGTTTTGATCGGTCTTAAGTGGAAATCTTTTGTTCTTTGGGCTTACAAATCAGATCTTTTTACCCTCCCCACCATCCAAAGGGCTTATGATGCGTTCAGCTTACCTACTCCTCGGCGGGTGCGACGCCGGGTGACGGCTAGTATGTTATTACTAGCCATAATTTTCATTAAAGTGCCACCGCAGAAGAACGATCAAATAAGTTGTTGAATTTGGAAAGAAATGTTACTGATAGCCGTTACTTCTGTTTAGAATGGCATCTCATCTGAAGCAAAATTTAGTCTACAAATATTAGCAATTTGTGTCTATATCTCATAGATATCTTCTGATAGAGATAATATAAAGTTATTTATCTGTTTTTTTTGTCATCTTTTTTATTACCAAAATAATGGTATAGAATGGTTTATTTATATCATACTAAACGCTACAGTTTAGTAACTGCCATTTTACTGTAATAATCAAACGACAAGTTTTTAAAAAAATAAAAATTTCTAATTTGCGTTGCTCAGAGCGGTTAATAACTACTTGTGGTTTAAATAGGGAATTTCCCACAAAAAAAGAATTTCCCTTAATTCGACTCCCTGAGGTAATAAAAAAAGACATATATAGAGCTTCTTTGAAAATGGGTAATCAGATCAAAACAAATCCGGAAAAGTGTTTTTAATGATGATAAAACAATAGAAATACAGTCAAGCTAAGAATGTTACCGGTACACCATTTAACCGGAACTAAAATACTGAAAAACGCGCGCAAAATTATGAGATGTTTGCCCAACTTCCTTATGCGTGAAGCTATGTATGCCATCCTCGGAAGCTTTAGGCTTCCTGCGGTGGCAAAAATCTCTTGAAACTCTGCGTCGCTATTTCTTCTCACAAAGGTACCACAATTTTCAATAATCTTAGACCATACCGGTTCCCTAATTTCATCCAGCAGTCGAAAAGCATTACTTTTCATATCGTAATCTTCAAGTGAAATTTCCATTGATCCACTTAATTGAAGCAGCTTAAAAAAATCACTTGATTTTTCATATGATACTTTAGCTTTCATTTCTGGAAGAAGCAAGCGGTAACATATTTCAAGAAAGCAATCAACAGCGCAAGAATAGGTACGACTGCCAGTTGTCCTGCTTGAATTTCGGAAATGTGCAACATTCAATGCAGTGTCTAGATTAATCGCAAAGTCTTCCTCTGCCATACTGTGAAAAATCTTCAAATTATTTTAGGAGCAAAAAGCAAAAAATGTAATTACAGTTGACACTGTCTAATTTGACGTTCTACTATTTGATAAGCCCGTTTTGGATAAAAATTTGAAGTCACTTTAAAGGTTTTGAAAAACCACTCTCTTATTTGATTTCTAGTAACAAAAAAAATGCCAGATATTTTGAAATTCAAATGTTCGATTTTGTTGCGTTCAAATTAGAAACTCAAAATTTGACTCCTCAAATATTGCAAATATCAAAGATTTCTTCCAAAAAACTTATATAAATTTTCAGCAAGATCTTCGGTTATTGTACTGATTCGACGTTCAAAAACCAATCGCAATAATCAACCTTCGCTTCGCCTTCTTCTTCCCGTGTTACTCTATAATTCAATATTTACTTTAGGGATTTGGGAGACTTTCTCAATATTCAATATGCTGTGGTATTCGATGAGAATCCCTTGAAATTTGAATTAGAGAGTGTCAACTACTGTATATATAGATTTTTGCAAAATGCAAACTTTCCTTTATGGAATTTCCCTTTTATAGGGCGCCTTGTTTTATACTTTAGTTCAGTTTCAAAAATTCTTTTAATTGTCAGCTGTGTGCTGTTCTGTATCAATAGTGTTAGAACGATGATGGAAAAAACTATATAAATAACTGTCAGACTGTTGTTCTGTCAGTCTGTGTTCTGTTTCGCTGGAAAATATAAATCAATCTCAATGTCTAAAAAGGATTCAAATTGTTTAGTTTTCCTTTCAGCAAACTCACACTGGATTGTTGGGTTTATAGAAAAGTAGTGCGATTGGACTACTGGACTGTGCTAATAACTGGAATAAAACAGATTTAAAGAAACAGGGAGAAATTCAAGATGTCTGCCACCATCACATCAGGTCCACCAACTTTCCTTTTTTATCGCTGACATTACCTTATACCTAAAGCCAGAGCCATCGGCTGATCGTTTGAAACATAGTCAATAGAAGAAATACCAGATAATTCAATTGACATTGTTTGAAAGCTCCGACACGATAGGAAGAAACAAACGTCCGCCGCGCAAGCTAAAAAAAGAGCTATCCTGTAAAACACGGCTTATCGCTCTTCATTCCGGGAAATCAAATAACCGTTAATTGATAATGTTCCGCTAAGCGGAACTAAAATACTGAAACGCGCGCGCAAAATTATGAGATGTTTTCCCAACTTTCCCTCACGAGTGAAGCTATGAATGCCATCCTCGGAAGCTTTAGGCTTCCTGCGGTGGCAATNTTGATTTCAGTGAAGTGAAAAGTTTATTACCCTTTCGATGACGTCACTTAGGGCCAAAATGACGTCACAAAACATGAAATATGCGGTTTTCCGAGTTTTGATCATAGAAAAGTGGTAATATTTCCTTCTTTGGGCTTACAATATACAATTTTTTACCTTCCCCCACCATCCAAAGGGCTTTTGATGTGTTCAACAACACTCTACTCGGCGGGTGCGACGCCGGGTGACGGCTATTTATAACTAAATTACCAAAAAGACGACCCTTGTACAAGAAAGTCTAGACATTATCAAGGGGGGTTAAAGGCCCTGATTTCTTGACTTAATGACTTCTAGGCTAACGGCTAGTTAAGGGAGACGGTTAAAAGGTAAACAGTGCCTTTGGACACAACTCGTGCCATTTTTCATTGTCATCCGACGCTGCCCTATTGAAATCACTAAGAGTGTGGGGGAGAAAGGAAGAATAAAAAAAGTCCACTTTTGGCCATCCACAACTCCGACCGAAAAGTGACTGAACCACCCCTACCAATTCATTCCTTGTTTATCACGGGAATTAACTACATGTGGTCTAAAAGAAGGACAAATTACGCGTGTTTATGCAGAAGTCTGATTTTTTAACTCTTCGGAATGGGACCTTTCTCTGACTGCTAAAGTTGTTGTAAAAACAGCCTTTTGTGCAAAAGCACCACTAAAAGTACTCACGGACACTGGACACTGTCCTACTTTCTTAGAATAAACGAACTCACATGTAAAGGAAAATGAAGAAAAATAAAATAATGCATACCTCTGAGTCAAATCCTTTACACGAGTCACGAAGTTGTTTCAAAGTATAGCCAAGAGAGACGTCAGGAACGTTGAGCAATACACTGAGCAATGCGTGTGATGCACAAGAGTTGGGAATAATCTGAAGTTGGAAAGATAATAAAGAGATGTAAGAAAAAGTATTCAACCAGTCGTTGGAATAGTTAACACGAAATCTGAGAGATCTAGAAAGTTTTGGAGAAAATAACGTAAAATTAATTATAAGTAAGAGACAAATGACAATGAAGTATAAGCCCGAAAAGCTAGAAGCGAATCTTTAACCTTTCTCTGGCAAGAAAAAGTGAAGCCTTTAAATTTACGCCGTATTTTTTGCCACGGATTGAATTTAGCGATTTCTTTGTTTTCAAGTGGTATATTTTTTAAATCTAGAGGAAAACTTTTACTTTCAATCCGGAATTTGTATAAAAACCATCAACTTATGTAAGATTTAGCAGCTTCAAATCCTGTATAGGAGATTCGCTTCTAATCCTTCGCATCGGGCTTATACTTCATTAACAAATGGTACTAAAAAAACAAAAAGGTGCTATTAAGACTAAATTTAGAGAAAGCTTTTAGTACATTGATACTAAGACAAGTGATTTTATCATCATTTTTGAATCTTTTACAGAATTTTTCGGAATTTTACAAAGATCAAAAATGGAAATTTTCTCATTTAAAGAAAATTTCCTAAGTTCAATAACTTTTGCATTCAGTCGAATTAGCAAAATTATTTGCTTTAAAAAGCAACCGAAGGTTTAGAATGGCTTGATTAAGGGCTCTGATCATAGTTCAAAAATTGATTTTGGTATTTGAACATAAAAGTTATATTTCAGGTTCCTTAACACTTTTAACAAAGAATTGCCTTTATAAATTGCTTTTTAATCGAATCCCTTAAGAGTAATTAAGAATTTAATTGCAAAAATGACGTTATGAACTTTAAAAAGATGTTAATAATATGTTGCATCACCCTCTTTTACAAAAAGTGCTTAGTTTTAATGGGTAATTAACTTTTTTGTTTCAAAATTTCTTTACACTGTCCGCAAAGAATTGAACTATTTTAAATTTTGCGGAAAATTTTTCTAAAAAGATGTGTCAAAAGTTATGACTGTTTTTTTAAGCAAAATCCAGATGAAAAATTGATGAAAAACCACTATTTAGAAGATTTCGATACAAAGAAGCATTTAAAAAAATTTTCCGCAAAAATTTTTATTGTTCGGTAAAAGATACACCATCTACTGCGAAAAAATTTTTCAAAATGTTTTTTCTTCGCCGAAACTAAGCTCTTCAAAGTTGAAATACTCTTCCTCGCAAAAGTCTTCATTTTCTTCTTCATCAAATTTTTTCAATGCAATTTTTGAATTTTCAGATTCAGGAATAGTTTGTTTAACAGAAAATGTATAACATGCCATAGTTTTGTTGGTTACATCAGTCAGAAAACACATTTTAAACACGGCAATTATGAAAAATTTACTATGGTCAGAGCCCTTAAGGCTCGAACGGGTACAATCGTTAACCGAATGAGGTTATTTTGTTGTTTCTTCGCAAAGTTTGTATAGTAAAATGAGAAAATATGATTTGAGATACGTGTTTTTTTTATAAGCAAGTGTCTGCCCCTTGGCCAGGCTCGAGTATGCTTAAAAGCTTTCAAAGCATCCAGGCATAGCATATGCGTATTATATGCTTATGAGTTATAAAATCTTGTTAACATTCAAAAAATTGACCACATGAAAAATATTTCAGGCTGGCGTATGTGCTTATAAAATACATGTAATTTTGACATGTTTACTTATCAGGCCTTAAAAAGCTGAAAAGTGCCACTTTCCCTAGTACTCAATACTCTATATTTGATTACCATTGGTCTTAGAAATTGTGCACAAACGTTTTAATTTTCCCAAACCATCTTGAATTTTCTGACTGATACACCACACCAAGGTAGCTTGTTTGAGTCGAAAAGCTGATTTTTACTTCAAATCTTCTAGAATTTGAAGCGTTTGGTGACGAACAATATCATCCACCATCAGTTGGATGGGATAAAATTATAAATCCCATTGTGTCCACTTTGGTTGGTTCCCCCTATTACAATCCAAATTTTTTTCGACCCCCCTCTTTTTTTGCTTGTTATTTGACGATTTTGCGGTTCCCCCATTATGGTTAACATAAAAAAGCCTTAAATCAATTTTTGGAAAGCTTGAAGATAGCGTTGAAACTGCTTGAAAAATTGGTTTGGTTCAAGTAAGGTTTGCACTATGAAATCCACACTTTTTTGATAATTGATTTTATAAATCTTGAATTTTGGATGGGAAATCTTATTCTGCCCATCGGGTAGATAAGGCACTAAGACAAAAAGTACCAAACTTATAATAAAACGGATTTTTGGCATACTTGCTGGGCAAAGAACATTTCATTTTCGACTTTTTCATCAGCAAAAGTCTCTTCCAATACGACAGCTTTGCGTCTTGTCTTTCTTTCTTCGGTCCATTTGAATAAAAAGATAAGCCCAAAAACATGTCTAGTGGAAAAAATTAAGAAATTATAAAATCATACAAGTATTATGTATCGATGTCAAAAGGTCAAGAGTTATATTCTAAAACAAGAAGCCTAGCGGCGTGAAGGCCCAGCCCGATGAAAAAAATTAAAAACTTGAAACTGATTAAATGTATCAAAAGTAGAGAGAGATGAGAGGTCGAAAGATAAAGATAGGTTGGAGTGAGACCCTCACTTGATTAACAAGGGTGCCAGTGGTAAAACTTCAAATCAATTCTAGAGCACAATATAACCTATTTTAATATATTGGAGATCCAGTTCCGTAAGACGGCGCCACATAGTGAACAGGGTCTAAATCTAGACGATGGTCAGTATGTGACGTCAAGGTTCTGGAAACCAATGCTTTCGCACATCAGGTTGAGTTCATTGCATGATTGCATTGATGTCATCTGACGTCAATTCAATGATCTCAACCGAACGTTTGTTAAACCTGATGAAGACCTCCACGAAGGAGGTCGAAATATTGTTTCTTAAATTTATATTATGAAGAATGACCATTAAAACGTAATGAAAAGAATATAACCTAGTAAAACATATAAAAATGTCGGTGGTCTTTTGTTCACTTATTTACTAAATACGATTAAATTCCGAATTTAAGAGAGTCATTTTTATGAAATTTAGGCAAATTCGGTCAAACAGCATGTTCCAATCTTTTTTTACTTTTACTTAATTACCACCAGCCATAGCTTTGAAGCAAAGTTGCAAAATATCAAAAGAAAAAAACTCGACAAAAATCTTTTTTCAAACTTTGCTGACGTCAGCACAATTCAGCAAAAACAATCACCCTGCACAATGCTGACGTCAGTTAATTCGAAAGAAAAACCTCTTCAAAACTTTCCTTCTGATGGCTTGCAGTTTTAATCCAAATTTCATTTGCCCAAACTTGGGAAGATAGCTCCTAACTGTGATTATCATATTATAAAAGCCTTTCATTTATATGCAACTTGATTTGTGCGACTTGATGAGGTAAGAAAAGTAGACCAGAAAACAGTATTTTCCAAGTTTTGGTAAAAAGTTGAAGTACGTACTCAATCAAAATAATTAGTTAGGCGGTCATTTCCAAGGCAACACACCATTGTCTAGGCATTAATACACAGCTGAACAACTATCTTTGCCAGTTTATCAGATAAAAGCAGCGGAAGGATCCCGAATAAGTGCCAGGAAAGTTCTGTTGTTGTAAGGCACCAGGTTATCATGTCGTTAATTTATTACGTAATATTTTTGTCACTAATTATGGGGAGCTTTAGGCGAACGTGACAGTCTGTAGTAATTAGTTGTATTCAATAGGGTCGTTAGTAAAAAATAGTTTGGTTCCCGTCACCCCAACTTTGAAAAAGTGGGTCGGTCGGGGTTGAAAAAATTTATGCTCAAAAATATCATGCGACTCAGTATCTTCATCTGCCAGGTTGTTTTAAAAACCCTTCTCTAAAAATTAAGCCCCAGGTTCTTATAGCCAGAGTGGTTCCATGTGGTCCAAAAAATGAAAATCGGGAAAAAATCCATACAAAGCTGGATTTCGGATTAAATTTGGATGGAAATCCGCTCAAACGCCGCTCGCTACATCGCTCAGAGTTTGTAATGGCGGAGGTTGATGATGACATTCGAGCAGCGCCATAAACCGCTTCCTGTCCCTTCGACTCCTTTTACTTAAAAAAAAATAGGGTCGGTCGGGTGTGATGGGAACCAAGCTATTTTTTACGAACGGCCTAGACCATTGTGATTGCCTAAAAACGACTATTGGAAATTGTATCATCTTTCAGTAATGTTTTGTAGAAATCCACTGGTTTGCCATAAATCAATTTGAATATTCATCCAAAAAAAGTTATCTCAATAAAAACCATAGTTGGTATCTTGAAAAATGGAATCGCCCCAACATAAAAAATTGTCCAGCAAAGCTCAGTTGTCCAAAGTTGTCAAATTGTCAAAATCCAGTAATGGCTTCCATCATTCAAATGAAACGACAACAAAATGTGTTAATTTTAAATAAATCCTGTGTCCTGCAACACTAAAAACCCATCACCGATCTCTAACTCTATCCAGCCAATCACACCACATACTTTACAACCAAATTTGATAAACTATTTCATGATTTGTATTTGTAATCTACTGTAACTCCATCTTTTATTTGTTTTTGATATCAAAGCCATTTACTAAAAATAAAGTCTTTTAAAAAACAAGAAAGAAAAAAGACAGCAATACTATTGAGGTAGAATTTTATGTTTATGAAATTATCACTCATAAAACTTCATGAAAACTTGAGCAAAGACAAGAAAATTTGGCAAAATGTTTGAAAAAAGGTTTACAAAGCAAATTCACTACAAATTTTGTTCGATTTGAAAGTCTCTTGACCAAATATATTTAAAGAAAATATGGTCTAGAAAATCTAAAGCCTACTCTCGCTTCGACCGCCATCTTGTTTTGTTTTTGTGCAAACGTTGTTGTTTACGGAGCGCGAAATCAGAGAATATATCTTTCATAGCCAGTATCCGACTTTGGCGAGCTCTTTGCTTTTAAGACGCCAAAATTAAGAAGTGTGGTACTGGTTTTAAGCGCCGTTTCTACCAAAACAGACCCGGACAGACACACGTACGAACAGAACGTTGCAAATGAAAGGCCCACTCGCTTAGCGCTGGGCCAATTATACAATTCATGATATGCACCACTGCAATGACTTCACAAAATAATGCAGCTTTTCTGTTTTTGTTTCACCCAATTCGTCACTTTTTCTATTGTTTAAGTGACTTTTTGGGTGGAAAATTTTTAAAAGTTCCCGGAAGACTCTGAAGTGGTGCATATCATGAATAAGCTAGTGCATTACATGAGATCGAACAGATTTGAGATAATATCAAAATTACTACTGGTCTCGTTTTTTCACCTTCACAAACTAAATATGCAAGGGCAGAAGGTTGCAAATGAGATCCATTCTCTCAATACAAATGAAATTAAATCAAGAAAGCGAAAAAGCTCTCAAACAGTAGTCATGGTTTCATCCAGCTTTTTAAGTCCCCCATCAGCCCTAGCCCCTTCATGACCAACAATAAAACTTGGGGACCCATCGTAAGTCTTTGTCATTTTTTTGCCCTTATTTTCTGTAAAACAAGCTAGATGCTGAATGGACCTACCTGATGATGAAAATTAGATAGCAATGCGAGGAGAAAAGTGAAAAAAAATCAGTCAGAAAATGTAGCGTTTAGCGAAAATGCATAACGCAATAAATTCATCATTGATTGTTGATGCGGGGAGAGGGAAGGGTTGTAGGGAAAAAACAAATAGAAAGTTCTGGTCGCAAAAATCAGTTTTATTGACAATTGAATCATGCTTGATGGTGAGCATTGTAGTTATCAATAATGTTTTTGTTTGAAAAACATAAAAATATAAGGAAAGAGTCAAATGAAAATCTGCAAAAACGGAGATTTCCGGCATTTTCAACCGAAAAGACTTTTTTCTCTAAAATCGAACTCGGCCATGTTTTGAGCATTGCGAATACGCATCTTTCTGCAAAAAATCAAAAAACTTAGAATGAAAATTCGAGAGAATGTCAGAAAACCGGCATTTTCGGCCGGAAACAATTTTTTTTGAAAATCGGGCTCCATTACATATTAGTTATTGTCATTTTGCATCAGTGTGCAAAATTTCATAAAAAAATATAAAGTACAGCTCGAGAAATTCAAGAAATACTGTCGTTCCGGCGAAAAAAGGTTGTTCCGGCGATTTTTAAATAGTTCCCGCTTCAAAAATCAATTTTTATTGAGAATTAAAACATGATTGATGGTGGGCATTGCTATTAATAATGTTTTTGAATGAAAAAACAACCAATTTTAGGGAAAAAGTTCAATGAAAATCTAGAAAAACGGCGATTTCCGGCATTCTCGGCCGGAAAAAAATTTTTCTCAAAAATCGGACTCGGCCATATTTTGGGCATTGTTAATACGCATCTTTGAGCAAAAAATCAGAAAAAACTTATGATAAAATCTCGAGAAAATGCCAAAAAAACAGTTTTTCTGGCATATTTCCGGCATTTTCGACCGGAAAATTTTTTTTAGTTTTTTTTTTATGTTTTTGGCCCAAATTAATGCCCAAATAAATTTTTTCTCAAAAATCGGGCTCCGTCGAGTTTTGGGCATTGCCATTTTGCATCACTGTGCAAAAAATCAGAAAAAAATAATGAGTCAACATTGAGAAAAGCTGTATTTTCTTATTTGGTTAAAGGGAATTTCCCCAAAATACGAAAATCCGTTTTTTTTAAGGCGAAAAATCACTTGAGCAATTCTTTAGAGAATCTTGCCCTCCATCTTTGTACAATCAGAAAAAAGTAATGATGATTAATGGTAACAGACGAACGAACGAACGGACAAAAATGCAAGAATCGCATATATTACAGCTGATTACAGACACTCGTACAATATCTTGATAAGAATCAAAAAGGCAGGAAACACTTTCGGAGGTTTACACTTAGCCATATATTCTTAAATAAAGCCATATGTTATGAAGCAAAAAGTGCGACATACAGTACACAAGCTTAATATTTCCCATTCGACTTTACGGTGCTGAAACCTGGTGCCTTACCGAATCAATTTTTGATGAAACCATGTCTTGTTATAGGATTTAAGGGACCTATAGGAATTTTAGCTTAAGAGTCACTTAGTATTATTTGGTACTAACTGTCAAAGGGTGGTGATGTAGGCCCTTAGTTCTAAAAAGTCACATTGTAGGCATGCTTGTACTGACTGCTTGACCTCCCCTCTTGGATGACAAGTGTCAAAACAACATAGTTCCAAAATAATATATGTTGTACTCATCAATACAAGATACAACAAGTGATACTTTTATGGACCTACCTGGTTATGCATTTAACACATATATAATTGATATCTACATAAGCGTGACCATGAAACAATCATTCAGAACACAAATAGTGACGATCTATTAAAATTAGTCGTTTGTTTCTTATAAAAAAAACGTTTAGAAACCAAAATTTCATGCTCTTGAAATATTCTTTCATATTCAAGACTTCGAGAGCAAAAAAACATATCTCATCAAAAAATTCAGTAATTTCAAGAACATTGATGTATGCTTATTAATAGTGATTCTTATAGATAAAGATGTGTTTTTTGAGCTGAAAAATTCTTTTTTTACAAAAATCTGCTTGAGCCATCTTTTACCTACTTTCATGCAAAAAGTCAGAAAAAAACAATGATCCAATATTTCACAAAGTCCAAAAAACCCTTTTTTTAGCCGTTTTTTAGCTGAAATTTACCCCTAAATTTGTTTTTTCGAAAATCGGGCTCTGTCACATTCGAGGGTTTATAGTTATGCATCTTTGCTCAAAAAATCATAAAGAATGAAAGAGCCAATCTCGAGAAAAGCTAATACCTAAGTAATTGATAATGTGCTTATAAAAGAATATCGAATTTGGCCTATTTTCCTATAAAAACACGCCAAGCAACCAAAATTTCATGTCTAAACACACATATTTTTTAAAAGTAAGCCTTCCTGAGCAAAAAAAAACATCTATCTCATCAAAAAATTGAGTAATTTGACTAAGAACATTGATGTATGCTTATTAATAGTGATTCTTATAGATAAACATGCGTTTTTTGAGCCAACAAAATTTTTTTGCAAAAATCTGCTTAAGCCATCTTTTACCTACGATGGTACCCTACTTTCATGCAAAAAATCTGAAAAAATTAACGACCTAATTTTTCACAAAGTCCAAAAAACCCGTTTTTTAGCCGTTTTTTGGCCCAAATTTGCCTAAAAAAATTTTTTTTTGAAAATCGGGCTCAGTCACATTCGAGGGTTTATAGTTTTGCATCTTTGTGCAAAAAAACTAATGAGCCAATCATGAGGAAAGCTAATAACAAACGAACGAACGAACGAACGAACGAACGAACGAACGAACGAACGAACGAACGAACGAACGAACGAACGAACGAACGAACGAACGAACGAACGAACGAACGAACGAACGAACGAACGAACGAACGAACGAACGAACGAACGAACGAACGAACGAACGAACGAACGAACGAACGAACGGACAAAGGTTAATTTATAGGACCTCCACCGGGGTAGGTCCAACAGGATACTACTTTAACGGGATAAATCTTTGCACAGATTAAATTTTGCAGTTGAGCCCATCCACAAAATTTTAAGATTTTAAGGAATTAAATTTCGCAGGGGAAGGGTTTCTTGATTTTTGGCGGGATCTAATTTCGCAGTTCGGTAATTTCTGACCTGAAACCTTATAATATAATAAAAAAGAAAATAAATATAAAGAAATAAAAAAAATATTTTCAAGTTGAGTAATCATAAGTCATCTATCTTATAATAGAGTGTTTTGACAAAAATAAAATAAGATTTCACAGATTGCTAAAAAAATTCTGAGGGGGGAATTAATTTATTGGATGGGCTTTTTCCAAATTCCCAATGGGACTTAACTTTGCAGAGGGCACCAAAATCTGTGAATTATAAAACCCCTGCAAAAATTTATCCGATTAAAGTAACTGGTTGACTGAACCCAAAGCCGAGAAGTTTATGAGTGTGCTAATAAAAAACTATTTACTTCTCCATTTGCGTGGAAAGGTCATAGATTTCTTCAACTTCTACTCCTTTAACACCAAAATCGTAAACCAAGAGTGTGAACAAACCTAAAAAAAAATATTTCAGAATCACTTTTTAAATAGTACTAAGTGCAAGAAGTTTCTTCAAATTTTTTTTCTAGTTTGGAATTATTTCAAAGAAAGAAAAGAGGTAAAAACCCTGCAAATGAATTTTTTTTGGTTGCTTTCTCATTTCAAGGCTAAGATAAGTTTAAAAAAATAAGGCTTGACCAGTTTAATTGCCAAGCAGTCATTAAGTAAGGTAAGTTTGAGACCTCAGTCGAGGGCAACCCGAAGTCTCCCTTTTTCTCTAGCTGTCTACCCGAAGGAAGGGGAGGGCGCCACTCCTTTCCCTGGATTTCTCCACTTACCCTTGATTTGTTTCTTTAATTGCTAAGCATCAAGCAGAGAAGCATCAAGTACCATTTTAGGAATCTTTGGTATGACCCGGTGGGTATCAAACCCACAACCTTGCGCACCATTACTGGATGCTCTACCTTCATGCTACGGCTGCTAAGTTATTAATCAACTTTAGGTGCTTATTATAAAAATGTGTAAAACAATGTAGCTTACCAGGGTCACTTTCGAGTTCAATCCAACTTCGGAAACTCATCTTCAAAGTCAAAATCTTTTGCCAGTTTTTCAGTAGTCACCAACGGTTTCTGAAGATTGGAAACTTAAGCGGAACTATAAAAATAGTGATCCATTTTAAAATATTTGCATTACATCAATTTTTTTTATTTTCTAGCTGAAATTGAAAAGAAGATAATATTTGGCTAGTCATGTTATTATTGAAACGAAACTATAAACAGTGCACATTATTCTGAAGTGAAGGTAGAGTTTATCACCATGCAACCCTTACATGGAAAAATAAAAAGAGTCTAGTAGAAGGTTCATGACCACCAGTATATTCTCCCTAAAAAATTTAAGACCAGTCTGTCAAAAACTGTTTGAGTATTATTTCATGCTATGAAACAGAATGCCCTTAAAAAGAATTGATTTCTCCAGTGATAGATTTGTTAAAATCATTAAAAATCTAGATAATTTTGAATAGCATAAAATCTTGAATAGTACACCACTATGCAAACGTCATAATTATTAATTTTAACATTTGACCAAAATTCAATCCCACAATCCTTTTCATCTTGATTCGTAATGCGTGCAAGTTATACTTTTGTATTTTCAATAAGTGTAATAGATTTGCAAAAGCAATTAATGCAAAGGATGAGGGGATTAAAACTTGGACAAATAGTTAATTATTATGCCTATTTTTAGAATCACTACGATATGTTATTGGGCTATTCCAGAAAAAAACCCTTCATGGGGGGTGGAGGATATATTGTCCAGGGATCTTGAAAAAACCCTGAAAAACTGCCATGTCCATTGGGTGAATCTGCGATGTCCAGGGATAAATATTTGTGTCCAGGGGGTCAACTTGATGCTTGTCCAGGGGTAAAACACGTGCCCAGGGGGTGAAAATCGAAATGTCCAGGGGTAGATCACAGAAAAAATAATATATCCTCCACCCCCCATGAACGAATTTTTTTGGAAAAGCCCATTGTAATTTCCCGACTCAATTAATGATTGTGTAGAAATACCCAACCACTCACATTCTAACCAACATTAACTTAACCCCCTTTAATATAATAATCAATACTTTAAATTTCAGTCGGCAAAGTCATAATAGTATATATTTAAAAACTGGTGATAATTGCACAATAAAGAGGTTGTTCAATTACAATTTTGTTTCACCGTTATATGCTAGTGTAAAAGTAAAATATAGAAAGAAAAAGAAATTAAACAGAAAAGTGTAAATTTGAATCCCATAAACTTATTGATGGATTAGATTATCATAAAAATGGCTTTCTACAAAATCAAGTTGCATTTTGTTGATTTTAAAGATTTCTATTTTGAGATTATCTATCCCTTCAAGTTGAAATTAGGATACCAGCTTAATATAAGGACTCATTTTCAAAATAGTTCAACACTGTGATTAATAAATTTGATACAGAATAATAACTTATAAGAGACATTTTTCCCCATTTCAAAACTGGTTTATTTCCATTTAAAATGTCTCATATTTTGAAATTGGAACGACTATGTGACAATAAGACGGCAAAGTAGACTAAAGGGGAATCCGATAAATTTGGAAAAGGTACTATTTTACCAAAATAATAATATTAAAAATAAGTGCAGCATTTGAAAGTCTCCTGCCAATGACAACAGGAAGACAGTCAGAATGTTGCACATAATTTTTTTTTTTTAAACGACAACGGTACACCAAACTTCTCCATTCAGAGCCAGGTTATCTTATTAAAGACACAGGCATTACTTTAATCAATCTCTTTAAGGGGTTAGTTTAAAAGAGGGCATTTTTTCAAACCAAAAATAGCTTCAAAACACATTCTGCTGAAACATGGTTTAAATGGAATACATCCAAAAAAATTAATAAAAAATTATTAAAAGAGATGCTTCTCCAACTAACAAAATAACAAAAAATGTTATTCATTTAGATCCCACATAATTATTGGTAGTTGAGACAATAAAACCACTTTCCTAAATTAAAATTAAAAAAGAAAGGGAAAACTCTCCATCTCATGAGTTTTAATTTCATCATATATATCCAACTTGGACAACCAAAGTTGCAATCATCTGCAAGCTCCAAAGTGTAAAATACTCCCCTTCTGTCACTTGATGTTTTAAGGACAAAGGAATTTCTGAGCTTTTTTCCATACCACCTCTTGGCCAGCACACAAAATATTCCGACTATACACCAACATTGTTCTTCAAATGGCACACAGAGATCTACTCCTCGTTCTCACAATCCCTTGCATAATGACCAGGAGTATTACATTTATAGCAGGTCATTTGAAGCTTTTCTCCACATTCACGTGCTTTGTGGCCTGGCTTTTTGCAATTGTAGCATGTTTCAGCACTGCTTTCACAGTTTTTGGCCATGTGACCTTTTTCACCACATCGATAACAGGAAACGCTGGCAAGCCCACGATCGTTTTCTTCATTTTCACAATCGCGTGCAAAATGGCCAGTTTCTCCACATTTGTAACATGTGGATTCATTTTGCTGCGTCTGCTCCTCTTCAGTACAGTCAGCCTTTATGTGACCGCCTTTTCCACAGTTGTAACATCTGCCTTCCTCTGCTTCACACTCCCGAGCAAAATGACCTGATTTTCCACATTTGTAGCAACGACCACCAGCATTATTGCGCTGTTTACGACAATCTCTTGAGATGTGTCCAATACGTCCACAGTTGTAACAAGACTTTCCGTTGTCCACTCCTTCACGTAACGCTAAACCACAATCACGTGAGATGTGCCCCAATTCACCACACTTGTAACATTCTCGATCTAGAAATGAAATGTTTCATCGTAAGTAAACTTTAGATTGTCAAATTCCCTAACATTTTTAAATTTTGCAGCTTTTCTGCATAGACTATGAAAAAAAAACAAGAAAAAGTGGTTGATTGGCCAATGTTCTGTTAACTTAGCCCTGGCATGAAAACTTTTTTCGAAATTGTGCCTCTGACCTTGAAAATTTCAACTCCAATTATATCTGCTCTGCTGTGTTATGTAAGTAAACTGGTTCGGAGGGGATCATGGTTTCAAATCACGGGGTTCTTAGTTTCAAATCACGAGCATCAATTGGAGTTTAGCATAGCATTAGAGAGATCTTAACAACCTATTGACTCAGTTCTACATTAATTACTCCTGCCATTTGGGCAGGGTAATATCTGCTCTGTAATGTCTTTTAGGCGAATGAGAAACAAATTACTCCAGCATATTACATTCCCTCAACCAGTAAAAACAGTACAAATTATCTTGTCCCTAGGTAGCTATTGTATTGTAAAAGGCAAATCAATTAGATGACATTACCAGATGAGCTATAAACCAGCCAAACCAGTAAATATACTTCATCATCTGATATAACCGATGCAGATTTTTTTATACATGTTAAAGCTTTTAAAATCTGGTAAATTGTCAACATCTATCCCCCCACTTAAATATAATATAGTCATTTAGGGTAATTACGGGACGATTTTGACTTATTTGGGCATAATTCTGAAAATATTAATCCTGTTTGAGGTTTTGCATCCTTCGAATTCAAGTGCTACCGTCAACTGCTCTAACTTGGGACGATTGGTCGTAACATGGGATTGTTGATATATGGCCTGTATTTTCACAAATTTGTTTTGATAACTCCACCAAGTTTATTAATCATACTTACTGTCATAACATGTCATGATAACTTTCACTGACAGCGCGCCCTTTTTAACTTGGTTGGAGAAATAGAGAATATTCGCCGCCTAACCGCCTGATGGGATTAACAAGTAACGAGTGTGTAACTTGGCACGTGAGTGACATCAAACGCTCTATCGTTTTGCTACTAATTTGTTCTTCTTTGTTCCAGACGTGTGTTCCACTACAAATTTTTTCATATTTCGATTAAAAAGCCTACGTGCAAAATCGTATTTGTGTATTTTGTAATTTCCCGTTTGCATTGACTCAAATTAATGACTTTAGAGGTTTGGTGAAATGGTGGCCGAATTGCAGTTATGAATCTGCCACTGAAGTATGGATTTTAAGTAGGGCGGCAAAAGGGTCGCTTACATTCAAGGAATTTCCGATACCTGGCAAGAAAATAAGAGCTAATTTTATGAATTTTCCGATACTAATGACCGAGCAAGGAGGAAAAACCCTGGATTTTCTGAATCCTCTTTAAACTTTTTTAAGATTTCCAAGTGATAAAAAATTCCAAAAATCGTTGTAGTCCACAGGGGTGTAATGGGTTTTTTCTGGAACTGCCCAATAACAATTACAAGTTATGTCTTTTGTCTACTGGCATGATTTTCTCACCATGCTTTCACCACATGATTCCTGCTTTTCCTTAATAATCAATGTTTTGCTTGGGTTTTCCTCTGGATTTTGGTCAAACAGACCATTTTTCGTGCCCTTCAAGAATTAATAAAAATGATGGTAAAAATAGCCTGTTTTATGAATTAAATCAGCAAAAAAGTGCCCTTTTTTGGTCATAACAGACACTACCCTGCTTTTCTAGAATTTGGTCTGTCAAAAAAGACATTTTAAGATTTGGTTGAGCAAAAGAGACCTTTTCACCTTTCCATTCGCCATCTTGAATTGTATGCAAAAATAGAGGAACGAAAAAGCTGTGGTCGGATGTTCGAAAATATGTAAAACATATGCAAGTTTACACAAAGATGAAAAAGAAAACAAAGCATCTTGGATAAAGAAATATTATAATCATTAGAACAATAAAAGATGGAATTTCTTACAGTAATCCAAAAAGAAATATTTACAGAACAAAAAGAAATATTTACAGAACAACGAAAGCCTTTTAGGAATTTGTTCTTAAAGACATTGCATCTTCTGTTTTCATGCCATTAAAAAATTCTACCAAGACGGAGTACACACATCAAACTTTCAAAACACGCAAACTAAAAGCAGTAATTATGACGTCACACATTCAGCGGGTTCAGATCAATGTTTTGATTTGATCGTTTGGCAGTTCTTATTCCCAGGAGAATAATTTACTGTCAGCCGAATAAGGATTATTTTTTTAGCTTCGCGGGCGATTTTTCAGTTTGAGTTTATGTATAATGTTATGGTTTTTTTAAGTGCTTGTTCTGAGAGCATGAGCGAATTTGATTATTTCTAGTTTTCAAAAGAAGCAAATTCAATCTTTCTTCTACAAGATTGCACTTTAATACAATGCCAATTATGCATATGTAAGTTTTATATTAATACTTTCTTTTTGCATATGTTTTGCATACTTTCTAAGGGAATTTCACCACGGCAATTCGGCCACCATAATTTTTGCTCACAATTCAATATGGCGGATGGAAAGGCGAAAAGGTCTATCGAAACTGTGTGCCAAAAATCGCGGAATTTAGTTGGGGACTAGAGAAAGCGAAATCGCGCAATCTGATTGGATGAAAAAAAGACCGTGGGAACTGGAACCAAAAATAATTCTCATTCTAAAACAAGATGGCGGTGAGAAAAGCATGTCTTTTGCTTTGGATGAAATGTTGTAAATTCTGGTTGATTTTAAGGTTTTATCTTATCTTATCTCATTTACTTTAATTAGTGGAGGCTTCTTCAATGTTTGGGGAAGGTAAGTCTATAAAATTTATTTGTTTTTCAGTGGAAAAAAGTGTTTTAAAAAGCATTTTTTGTGCTCAAGGTTTATTTTAGTCTGGAGATCCATTCGCTCTATTCAAGCTTACACCACATAAGCAAAAGTCCCATCAGAAGCTACTAATTGAGAGTATGGTATTTTTGACCCAGTTTGAATTTGTTTACATTTACTTTAAATTTCATGCCGAAAAAGCTGTTGATAAGGTTGACCTGATCGGCAAATCATAACAATAATATCACGTGATTTCAACCAGAACAATTGTTTGACAGCCAATAGAATTCTGAAACCAGATTTGGCATCTACAAAAATACCCGGCTACTCTGTTATTTCTATGTTTTTATTCGTTTTAACTAAATTCTATACTCCGAAATCACACGAACAGACAGTTACATCAATATGCCTTCTTACCTGTCTTTAAAAATATAAATAAAAGTAATCACAGAAAAGGACGCGAAAAAAAAAGACATAAGTGTGAGAACAGAGTAATCAAACTCGTTAGAAAAAGTACCATTAGAAGTCATAAAAAATCAACCTGAATAAATGCAATCGAAATCCCAGAGAACTTCATAATTCCCCAAACAACATTACATTACTATGTCAAACTCCCATTACATAAATTTTACAATTACGTCAGAGTAGACTACGCTCGCCACCGAAGAGGTTTTATTTGGAAGGGTAATTACATTTTATTGTTCGCTTCTTTTTTAAAGATTGGCCGGGTTGGAAAAGTATGATTTTCTTTGTACATATTTTACCTACCCCAAATATTTAGGAGGCTGAGTTTTAAACAAATGGTCAAGTTGAAACGAACGATAAATGTATCAAGGTCTGTTTTATTTACCCCCTGGTAACTTAACAAAAGAGACTTAACTCGATGTTACAATCCAATTATTGAAAGTTTGTTTCAGCCTTTTTATAATGAGCGAGACATACGTTCTCTGATTACGCAATTTTCATATTGACATTTTCGAGGCATTTTGATGTAACTGACAGAGTCTCCCAGCTAGGTTTATTTTTCTACACAAATTTTGTCTTCAATTTGACTTATGGTTATGATTTTTTTGCAGAACATAGTAAAACTATTCAGGAACTTGGACCTTTTTACAGAATTTCAAAAAATCTGTTCGTTCTGGAGATATATTGAGAAGTTTAGACATGGGTCGTGTTTCGCGTTCCCAAACCAAACGCATGTGTCTTGTTACCAAAGCTGTAACATTGATGATTGAAACTTCAAATCGATATATCTCAAGAACTAAAACTTTTTTGCCAGGTAAATGATAGTCTGGAGATCCATACTCTCTATTCAAACTTACACCGCATAAGCAAAAATCCCATCAAAAGCTACTCATTGATAGGGTGGACAGGCCAAAATTTTTCCCTCAATTTTTAGAAACCAAACTAATTTTATTTGAAAGTCCTTACCTTTGTGAGAAAAATGAGGGGTCATTTATTAGAATTGGTTAAGTATTCCCAAAGTTATTCCATTTTCAAAACACAAAAAAATCACCTTTTCAAAGAATCGCCTCCATACACCACGCCAGCAAGAAATAATTTTCGGAAGCACCAAAATCGCGCCAAAAATGGCGGATGAAATCTAGTCTTCCGTGTGGCGGGGTGTGGGGAGTTTTGCTGGTGCGGTCTGAAAATCGGCCCGATGACTGTTAAACTTTAGCTTATCGCTAATGAGCTGGAAATGATAGCTAAAAACAAATTTCACCACTAGAAAGCTGAAATCCTCAGCTTTCAGATGGTGTATGGTGCTTAAATGAAAAAAACCGCAATCTTGTTAAAAAATCACAATTTCTTCTTATTTTTCGAAATTCCAGACGGCCTGTAGATTTTCAAATAAAGCACTTTGTGATAGATTGTAGCCTAATCTTACCCTGGGTTTACTAAAAAAACCGCGATTGAAAAGATGAACCAGCTCAATAGCGACGAAAAACATGAATATCTTTGGAAAGAAAATAGATACCTGGATGCAGTTTTTTTTACTTGTTTCCCTGATAATTCCTGATTGATTTAAAAAAAAGAATGAACAGATTTGGATGATTTAAAGGTAAGTACTAATGCATTGAAGTTCATTTTTGTAAATTCTTCCTCGTTCCGCGCAAAAAATCCCGACGAGTGCGCACCCTATCATTGAGAGTATGGTATTTTTGGCCCAGTTTGAATTTGTTTACATTTGGCTTGAATTTCGTACCAAAAAAGCCGTTGATAAGGTTAGCCAATCAGGTTAGCGCACTTCCAATCAAAACAATAAAATCACATGATTTCAACAATTGTTTAACAGTCAATAGAATTCTGCGACCAGATTTGGCATCTACAAAAATCCCCGGCTACTCTGTTATTTCTAGATTATTATTCGTTTTAACTAAATGCTATACTTCAAAATCACACGAACAGAGTAGACAGGTCTCCCAGCTAGGTAAACGACCCTTCATTTTTTCTATCATGATAGGGGCTTTCAAATGGCATAGGTTTTGAATGTGAAAAAAATAAGTTTGAAATAGCGACTGGCAGCTCTATTTTAAGGGGGGCTCACTTGTCGATGATGGATTGATCACAAAATCCATAGCCAATTGGTACTTGAGATTCTAGAATAAACTCAATTACCTATCAATCATATCTTATCTCAAAAATTAAAACACCAGAAAAACCAAAGTGTTTGTTTCTGAATAATTATGAAATGAAAAGGAGAATTATGTTATAAAATACATACCAGCAGATGATTTAACTTGACCATCTTGATCAGGACAAGCATAAGCATAATGCCCTTCATCTCCACATTTATAACAGGTAGTCATGATTGATAAAACTACAAGATTTGTTGATACCAGGTACTTGGAAAAGTTTATCACTTCCTGTGGTACGTCTAAGCGGCGAGCGACTTTCTTTGAAAAAGTCTTCGATTTGTGTTTACAGGTCCCTCCCGCTAAGTTGGCCAGCATACTTAGCCCGGTACATATATTATCATTTTAAGTATCTCTATTTTGATAAAAGGGTAAGGGCCCAATATTTACCAATGAAATGGCTCTACGAAAAAGGGTATCCTTATTATATGTTTGCATGGTACTGGAGGTTTGAATAAATAAAAAATGAGAAGAGTTTCAATATAAATATTAATTTTCTTTGTAAACGGCCAGCTCGGTTTGCTAGACCACGTTCGGAAGACCCCAATTTCGTTTTCAAGTATAAACACAGCGGACATAACATTTTCAATGGAAACTTGAAAATTTTCCACTGTTGCGTACACATCAAAACAAATTATCCCCTAAAAACCTTTAGTGAAATGAAAAAAATTCACATGTTAGTAAATCTGCTTTCTTTTTTTCGTTCTTTGACCGATTAGGGAAGGTTTTGGAAGATTTGGATTTGATGTAGTCTAAACGCAGCCACTTTATGGTCCCGGAGGACGAAAGTTGAAGAAAGGAGCCGGGGACGGTCGGAATCGCCGGAACAGCAGATAAACTTTGTGCCTCATTATTAATTTACTGACCAATAGTTTTTTTTTTTTTGAAATTATCAAGTAAAATTAAAACCAAAAGTAAGAATTAAAAGTATTTTATTTTTATTTTTGAAAAATTAAGAAAATATTTTATTTAATAATACATTTATATTCGTTATATTTCCTAATTAATAGTGGTCTGTAGATTAACCATAACACGTGATAATTTTGATAAACACAAACTCACTTTCACTTTCATTCTCAGCAAGTCGTCAAGTGTGGAAAGTGCAGAAAAATTCATGAATCTTTTTTATAGTCAGTTATAGTTGAATCTTTTGTTTGGCTCTCTGAGATACAATACATAATACAACTAGGTGAAAATTGAACCCTCTCATAATGTGTTTTCTATTTGTTGTATAATATTCACAGTCACTTGCACTTCTAGTGGTCAAATCCATTCCACTTTCTAAATTCTGATATGATTCCAGTCTGGAACTGAGATCTTCTTTTTTTCCCCACAAGAACGTGCAATTGCGCAGCTATTTACACCCTATTTGGTTGAGATTGCTTGAGTAGATGAAAGTTTTAAGATCTTTCAAAATAGGGTCAAAACATGGTCAAATGGGCAAAAGTTTTTAATGTGATTGTTTTTGCTAAAATAAATTTTGAGTGAATACAAGGCTTTCAAAATTCAAGACATTACAGTAAGTTGGTCTAATGTCGACATCCCTCCTCACCTTATTCAGTGAGGCTCTTAGGGGTCTTTGACAAAAAACTTTCAAATTTTTTATCGGCATTGGGCCGATAAGCTTCAGACCCCCTCCCCCCCTTGCTCTTATCGGCCAAAATTTTTCAAATCCAACTTTTACATCTTCAAAAACACAATATCCTCCAATTTTGACACCTTCGCCTTCCCACACGTCATCGTTTAATTTTTGTCTATTTGTGCACGAACATTGAGTTGATATTTGATATTGATATTGTTAATCAAAACGAAAGTTAAAATGACGGGATGAAGTCGCAACATTTCGAAGGAAAAGGCAGCGCGCTGGCTAATGAAAAAAGAGTTTTTTATCAAAGCTAGTTCAAAACTGTACTTTTAAAACTGCGAATTTGCGCGCAAAGGTGAAAGCAAGTGAAATCAGGACCCTGCCGACGCACCAGACTGTCCGGTGTATTTGTCCGGTGGCAAAAAGTATCCTTTCGCTACACCGGACGCAATAAGTCCGGTGTCAGTCCGGTGTTGCATACAACACATATAGGGAATTTTGGACGCCGGACATTTATGAAACAAAAAATTAAGAAACACCGGACCCACTGGACTGGCCATGTCCGGTGTTTTGATTGTCCGGTGGGAAAAAATATCCTTCTCCGACACCGGACATCCGACTTCCTTAAGTCCGGTGTATAAATTGTCCGGTGGTAAAAGAAATTCTCATTTTACACCGGACTTTCGCGTGTCCGGTGTTCGTTAAGTCCGGTGCGTCGGCAGGGTCCTGTGAAATCATATGCTTTCAGTGGAGTTTGTGGACGAAATCAGAAAGGCATTGGCTGAAAGGATTTTCGTCTCAATACTTGTTTTTTTATCGGTATGTAGCCCAATGCCGATAAAAAATTCGAAAGTTTTTTGTCGAAGATACCTTATCGCGATTCTCAGATTTATGGAAAACACCAGCTTTTTGCAAAGTTTTGCCTCAATTGCCCAAATCCATATTCTTTTTTAGCTTGAGCAGTTATAGGAACATTTGGCGAGTTCCTGTACGCGGCCGCAATCAAAGAAATCATAACAACACTCATTAAAAAATGGCGTTAGTGTCTTTTCTCACTTTTTTTAGCCTAGATGCATGATACAGTTATGCATGGCTCTATCATTGTTTTTATGGCTGGACTACATAATAGACCTTTTTTCAAAGAGGCCACCCTGTTGAATAATTATGTAGTCCAGCAGAAAAACAATGATAAAACCATGCATAATTATTACAATATGCATGATACAGTAATTATGCATGGCTCTATCATTGTTTTTATGGCTCTATTATGGTATATTATGGTTAGATCAGCCGTTGGCGAGATATAAGATTTTAAAATCGTTTATAACGCTTATTTTTTCGATTTTAAAATCGTTATATCTTGGGACGGGTGCACATAATGCATAAAACATAATGCATAATGCATCAATGCATAATAGTATATATTGTGTAATTTACAGAACGATTTTATACTTTCTAAAACTCTCCTTTGTAGAGGCTAAAACCGCGAAAACCTCTTTAGAAGAGTTTCTTAAGTAAACATTCCAATCAGAGGGATTTTCCCAGATATGATATTTACTTTTCGAATCCGAACGAAAGAGAAAACATTCGAATATTGTCGCAACAAAGGGTTTTTCCCTCAGCATAAATAATAAGAAGGCAACATATCAGAAAGATTTCCCCTAGTCTGGAGACCTTACTCTGTTACAAAAATATTTCTATCCTGTCAAAATCCCAACAACTTCATAACTTCACTGAAATGCAGAGTATGGAATTATTGACTCAATTCAAATCACTTCAAATCACAAAAGAAAAAACCGTTATCTTTTCAAAACAATTCAAAAGCTTGCGCCACTTCTTGAAACAATAGAGCTGTTTGATGTCATACTTTTGTTTATCAAATCATAACAATAAAATATTAGCCAATCAAATTCTGCGATTGATTCTTGCATCTTGTATAATTCCCGGCTACTATACTGTGTCTATTACTTTGATATTTTTTTGAAACCACACAGACAGAGAAGTTGGGTCTCCCAGCTGGATTTCCCCTTCTTCTTTCTCAAGAAAATGTAAACACATAAACATTCGAATGTAAAAAGATTCAAAGAATTCAAGATGTAGTTTTTTTATGAAAATTTAACCTATTGTGAGACATTCTGTGCAATTTTTAAGGTCAGAAGTCCAAAATTGGCCGAACCCCCCTGGGGGTACTGATTCCCACTACAGGCAAAAATTGGAAAAAATTTCCTGGCCTTTTCAGGCCTGTAAATATATCAACTATTATAAATCTTATTTTTTTCATTTGCTGTACTAAATTTTATGAAGAAACAACAAAATAATCATATTGGGTTGAAAATTTTGCCTATTGGAGCCCTAAACGAGCCGTTTTAAGCCAATCTTGGGTAGCAAAATGCTTTTAAAGGCCAATTTTGCAAGTTCATAAACTTTAAACTGATTAATTCACATGTCTAAAATTTTCAAAGATGGAAGTCTTCAATAAAGTCAAAATTCATAATGGCGTCTTCAAAAATTGCCTTTTAGCTAAAAAAATCATATATTTATTAAAATATGACATTTTTTAAGGCAAGCTTCTACAAACTGAGTTTGAATGCTGACTGAAATTTTTTTTGCAGTGATAGTATTCTGGCCGTGAGGGTCTTGGGTCTTTGATGCGTTTTATTCTGCAATTATGGAAATAGAATCCCTGCTAAGAGCCATTTTTCAGGCAAAAACCCAAATTTGGAATGAAAAAATCTCTAAAATGACAATAGACATGGGCCCCAATTTTCTTGCAGTGATAAAATTCTGGAAATAATGCAGGAAAATCAAAGTCATTTGGGTTTGGGATTTGGGTATACCCCCCATTTTGGAATTGAAATTCCTGCTAAAACGCAATATTTCAAGCAAAAATCCTATTTTTTAAATTTATTAATATTTTATTTATTAATTATATAAAAGATTTCACGTGCTGTGAACAAAAAATTTGGAATTAAGCGCACTTGATAATTTTGCCAAAGAAAGCTGAATAAATTCTCTTGAAGTTGAAAAAACACTTATGCTAAAAAATGTTTCCCTCCTTTTTTTCCTTTCCTTTCCTTGGAGTTATGTAAGTTTGGAGATTTTTTTTTTTAATCCTGTTTTTATTACTGCCGCAATGGCGAGCTTCGACCTCCCTAACATTACTCAAAAAGTCAGTTAGTGGAATAGTTCAATTTTAAACTGACTTTTGAAAAGATGATCCAAAATTTATTCTTGTTATTTTCTTGATGATGTAATCTTTTTGAAGCAACAAAGTGTGACCATGCGTAATTCAAACCAATGAAATGTCACTAAAAGAAAATTCTTTAAACAAGATAAACAAACCAATCCTGTTTTCATTGACCAACCAAAATGAGAAAATCATGGTCAAACTTTAAAATATTTATAGTAACTTAGAGGCATTTTTTTATAAAAACATTATTCAAACATTCTTCATTTTCTTCGTTTCGTATCTATGGTTGCGTACCGTTTAATGTTGTTTAGTATAGTTAGCCGAGTCCAAAGAAGTCACTGCAGTGCTCGCCGTGCGAATAGTAATTAGGCTGCATCATTAAACGTGCAATAGCACGCGCACACCTCCACACACACCTAAAATCCCTGAGGAATGCGATCAATCACACGCCATAAATTCAGATTCCACTACTAAAAGTCGTACATAGCACTCCTAACACGGCTTAATTACAAAAAGTAAGGTTTTAGGAGTGTGATTGACCACACGCCTGGAGTTTTCAAATGATAAAGCCTGAGTAATTGACTTTTTGTTTGACCATCAAAGTCATATCTTGCAAAATTGATGGTTGGGTTAGTTCTTAGTTTAGGTAAATGATCTTTTTGTTTGACTCTGCGGGATCTGAGTTAAATGGTATACACCCTTAAAAAAATAATTTGAACTTATAAAATGGAATATCTGAAAAACTACTAAAGGTTGAAAAATAACTGACCTCTCATTTCTTTCTGAGGATAAGGGCTTTTCATTAATCTTGGTTTGACATTTGACAAATAAATTTGAAATTTTGACTTCCCTAGTAATGCGCTCCTTCTTTTTGGCTGATGCTCGCTACTTTTTTGTACTTTGCGTACAACATCCTATCTGCCTCGTTCATTTGTTTCCATCAAGGCATAGACTTTTTCTCATTTTCAATTCAGAAAAAAAGCCGGAATTCAATGCCAGAGTTAGATGGTAAACAAAGTACCGTGAATCCTCAACTAAGCGCTCGGGTGCTTACCTTAAGGGAAGAAATTTTCGCGGAATTTAATTTCGCGAATCAGAGTTTCAATATGGCAAATTTCGCAAATGAGCCAGTTTTAAAAGTTTCACGGAAGAGTTGTTTATATTTGTTTATATTAGATAAAAAATACATGTTATAATGCTTAAAAATCAATTGTCTCCATCTTTTTTGGTAATACCTGGTCAAAAACAACAAAATAAAAGAAGAAGGAAAATAATCGAATTTCGCGGGATTTAATTTTGCGATTTAACAATTTTGGTGTGTTTCGCGGAATTTAATTTCGCGAATTACGCCCAAATTCGCGAAATTAAATTCCACAAAAATTTCTTCCACGAAAATTTCTTCCCTTTTAAGGTATTTAATTTTTCAGGCTCTAAGGGGGCGCTTATTCAAGCAGGGCGCTTATTTTTTTATTTCAGAAATTCGTATATCAACAAATTCGGAATCTGCTTAAACTTAACTGTTAAAAGAGTTGATTTTTCAAAAAAGAATGAATAAAAGAAAAATTTGACAATTTCTATCATTTTATTCTTAATCGCTTTCTTTCTTTTTAAGACACAAGTATCTACTCAATATCTTATTCAATCAATAACAATATTCAAATATTATATATATATTCGAGCGGGGCGCTTATTCGAGGATTTACGGTACTGCAAATAACTAGAATTTAGGATCATAAATATTTGGTGCAAAAAATTGAACCATGGAAAATTTTCATTTTTTTGATGGTTCAATAGAAATGATTTTGAAATTTTCTGTGTTTTAGTTTTTTGCTCAAGCCCCTGTAACTATGGGCCAGCACCCCTTAAATAAGATTTTTGCATGAAATCAAAACTGAAACCATTGAAAACGAAAGTAAAATCAATCCCACACTCGAAATTCCCTAATATTGATGCATGAGTTTTAGTCTAAATTGACTTATCTTAGCAGCGCAGTTTTTTTACACAGGGATAAAAATTTTTTGCTCCTCAAACATTCGTTCCTGTTTTATTTGGGGCATCGGCAGGGAAGTCTTACTGCTTAAAGTGAAGAAAGAATGAAAAAGCAAGCGCATCCTCCTAAAGTATCTCACAGATTTAATTCTAGGCCAGGTTAGTACCAGGTATTATGCTCTTTCAAGCTTGAAATTTACCTATTTGATTTGTCTGATTTCAGGAAAACAATAAAAAATTACAACTTTTCAAAAATGGTAAGATATTATTACATATGAAATTTACAGTTAAAGCAAGTAGGCTATATTTTATCTTAAGTGGATTGGGTTTTGCTTGGTATAATTAGCTTTAACCTTTTTTTAAATTGGAATTTAAAGAAAAATAAAATTTTGAATTTAGCTCTACCTTGGTATAGAGCACTTTGTCGCCACAAGTTACTAATGTTGCTGTAATTGGACTATGTAATATAACTACTCTAAGGGAACTAATCTTGACGAGCTGAGCAATGACAATAACCTTTTTTAGTGAATAACATGGTTTTTTTATTTGGTGGATTAATTTTTTTTGCCTGAAATGTGTAATTTGACAAAAATTACGGATAAAATTTCAAATATTATAAAAAGAGGCAGCAAATGATTTGATTGGAAATTGCTAAAATTTGTTCTTGCCAAAATTTGTTTTCTTACAGGAAATCAGAACTTTTTTAACTCTAAGGAATAATGAAGTAAAAAGTTAAGTCCAGGGGAAAATTTTATCCACTTCAGGCAAAAAGGCCTACAATCAGTGCCAAAATACTTGGCACAAAAGGGAAATACCCCACGAAATTTTATAACCACAAACAATTTGGAAGCGCTCTAAATTAGGTTAGAAGGTTAGAGTTCAAAAATGGTCTGGTAGGACTTGAAATATAGCCTTAGAAACCAATAAATCCCTCCCAGATTGAAATATTTGATGGAATCAAGTTGAAAGCCAGAAATTGACATTCTCGCTCGAACTTCAATTTTCAAAAAATGGTAAAATAGCCATAATTGCCAATATGTTATGGCACTAATTGTAGTAGTTTTACTGATTCACGAAAGAAGAAACCTAAGACAATGCACCAAAAAAAATTAATTAATTAAGTTTTTACCCACTCCTCTTTTTCCAGTCCTAGCTGAAAACAAATTTGTTCTTCGATGTCTTAGCAAAATTTTCCTGAACGTATATGAAATTTTGAAAACAATGGATTGTTTTTGTGTCACACAATATTATTATAGACCAAGGTGAAATTTGTTGAAGTGATTCAGATTGGCAATGGTATAACCCTTCATTTTCAGATTCGAAGAGAAGTCAGATTAAGAAAAGAATATTTATATCGAAAATCTTTGGAAGACCAAAAAAGAAGCATCCAAGAGAAGAAACAAAAGTTAAAGAATGCTTTGGATGGTATGTTTTTGTTGAAAGTTATTTCATTTTTCTTTTCAAAAAGGATGTTTTAAAAAAAAATTACCTTATTATTCGTAGGATTAATTTTCCGGTGGCCTTTTTTCGCAAACTTCTGTATTTTCAAACTTTTACCCAATTATTCATGATTACATTTATAATATTTGGTAATGTTTTGGCTAAAACTTAGGATTTTAAATTTTTCATGAAGATTGGTCAAAAATGGCTAATAGTTGCGAAAATTGTGAAAATTAATCCGCGCTAAATCTAATCCACCTCAGGGCATACATTTATTTTGGGATCTCTATTTTCAAATTAGCTACAAAATCTGTCCTTTTTAGAAGTTAAAAAAGTGAAAAATGATTTTTGACAACGACAATGCTATCATTTTGTGTTATACAAATGTTTATATGTGTTTTAAATGTGTTTAGTACTTGGTCAGGCCATGCAAAAGATTTCAAAATGGTAATGATGTCTAAATACTCAGCAATTAACAGTGGCAATTGGAGCAATCCAAGAATAAAAGTAGTGTCGCCCTCCCCTACCTTAGGGTAGATAGCTATAGAAAGAAGAGCGACTGTTGTCGCAATTTTTAACTCTTCTTTAGACAGCCAACTTTCTGCCTTGCCTACTAAGTCAAAGAAAGCAATACATCGACTCAAAATAGCCAACTTTCTGCCCACTTGAATTCAAAATTGGAATAAGTAGGGGGAAATGGCCCTCAGCCATTCTAATTACGTCGACATTCGGCTATTGCCGACGCAAATGTTGACGTAAAAGTGCTTACTGTACTATAAAACTCAGAATTCTGCCGAAAGCGAAACAAATAAATCTGAATTAGAAAAGCTGCATCCAAATCAGAGCTTCTATTCTCTTTTTTATACAGAGGGAAAAGCAATCCCAACAGAATTGAGAAAAGATGAAGTTGAACTCCGTAAATTGTTAGCCTATGATGAGAAGGAGCAAGATGGTAAGTTTCTATCAATTATTTTGTATTCTGTTAACAGATAGATTGTTGATCTTTTCATTTAAAAAAATTGTTGTTGTTGTTTTTTTCTCTATTCAAACCCTTGTTCAGGTTTTTGATATGTTGCATTTTTATGTTTTCTTGGAACCTTATCGTACTTTACCCTAGCGTGAATCAAATTTTGGCGAAAATTAGTTCCATTGTAAGTCATAGATGAGCCCTACTGTAATTGAGTAATTTAAGCTGGGAGTAAACCGTCAAACATTGCTCTTCAAGTATCGTGACGTTTCATGTTTGAGATCAGTGTTTGACGGTTTGCGGAGTCAAAAATCGTATCTTTTCAACAAAAATATCCAAAAAAATGTTTGAAACAATGTTTGAACATGTTCATAATTTTTTCAAACATTCAACTCGGGATTTCCCTAGAAGGAAGACTTTGTATTGCTAATCGAACATTAAATATGACTTCGAACACGTGATTTGAAAAGTAAAAAACAAAAGAAGCCGTTTATGATTTAATCCTTTTAGCGGGCGCTTTTAATTAAAGGTGAATGAATGGATCTATGATTATGTCAAGAAATAATTTTTTTCATGTCAAGCTTTTATTCATCAGTTAAGGGCTTAATCAACCGATATCGGAAATCATGATATATCTTCGAAGATTATTTGGATAAGACAGTTACTTTCAGTATTAAAAAATAATGGTCAACTGGTCAACTACCATTATACCCAGAAATTGCAAGATTCTTTTTCAATGTTTTTTTTTCTTCCCTGATATTTAACGTTTATGAAACTAAAAGGTTTTAGTTTTTCTTTAACAGCTTTTACAGATCATATCGATGACGAATACAGATGGGCAGGAGTAGAAGACCCTAAATTAATGATCACCACTTCACATAATCCAAGTTCAAAACTCAAATTGTTTGCAAAGGTATTATGCAGGATTGTGAACCGGCTTGTTTTTTTTTGATGCGGTCTGAATGAGTTTTTTAGCAATGGTCAATGCAAGCTCGGCCCTTACTTGTTGACCACGGGCAATAAATCTCAGTGCAACCCTCAAACAAGACTTTTTCTATTTTGAAAACTTTAAGTTATCGTAAGTTGATCTAATGTCGACATCCCTCTTCTAATTTCGACATCCTTTTTTAAGGAATAATAGGAAGGTCGGGATCACTGATAGACAAAAGATTTTTTCTTCCCTGATCGCTAAGCAAAAAATATAGTTTCCATCGGCGATTCCGAAGGGAATCGATAAAGATGGGTGATAAAGCGATAAAGAAGGGTGTCGACATTAGACCAACTTACGGTATGCAAAATGATGCTTTGTTTTAGGATCATTACATTTCATTCACTTGTATTTTATAAGCTTGAGAATGGTGATTCCACCGAAATATATTGCTTGACTGTTTTTAAATTTTAAACTTGAAAAATGGCTTCAAATTATAACATTACATTCTCTTTCTTCGTTTTTTTTCTCATTACCAGGAAATAAAACTAATCCTTCCAAACAGTCAGCGGTTGAATCGTGGTAATTTTGTTTTGGGTCAATTGGTCTCAGCGTGCAAAGCCAACGATGTTACAGATTTGATTATCATACACGAACACAGAGGAGAGCCGGGTTAGTTGTAACCAGATTGCTAAATCAGTTGATTGTATTGGATCGTTCACCGAGTGGTCACACTGGCACACCGGTGCCACAATTGAGTGGTTCTGCGGCGGAACTTCGCTTTCCCTGTTTAAAAGTCGCCGCATGAAATTGCTTTATAGAATGAGTTTCTAAAGATCTAGGGTTTGTCTGGAGAAAAGAGAAGCAATGTCCTACCAGTGGAATGCAGTTTTTTTTTTCAATCAGAGCACCCTTTCTAATTCCATACCGTGAGATATTCTTGTCATTTCTGTTTCGTCAACATAAAAGGCGTTCCTTTTTGGATATAAAATGAGATAAAAAACCAAAACCTTTAATTTTGCAAGGTATTTTCGGCTCAAAATCCATCATAAGTAACTTTTTGGCTGAAATCCGGAAAATCCTTAACAACTCTAGCCCTGAGCCAACTATTGGGGTTGCTTATAAAAATAATGACGTTTATTTTTGATTCGTCAATTTTTTTTAGACGGCATGGTTATATCACATCTACCATTTGGCCCTACGGCATATTTTTCGTTATCAAATACAGTACTGAGACATGATATTCCCAACGTTGGCAAAATGTCTGAAGTATTCCCTCACCTCATATTTCATAATTTCAAAACTAAACTTGGACAAAGGGTGAGTATTTCCTTTTTGTTGTTTTTTAAGGGGATAAGCATGACTCACGATTGGCTTTGTATTTTTTTCTGATTTTTTTGCACAATGATGTAAAAGGGTAATGTTCAAAATCTAATAGGGCCCGATTTTCGAAAAAAATAGTCTTTGAGGCGAATTTGGGCCGAAAACTGCCTAATGATGTCTGTCTAATAAATTTTTTTGGACTTTATGAATTTGGGTTTGATTGCCAAACATCAGTCCTATTTTTGGATTAAAGACTTATTGCTTTTGTCTCAAAAATGTTCGCAATGAAGATGGGACTTTACTGAGAAAAGTGCCTTAAGGTAAAGTTATTCTACTTCAATGGGATTGATTTTCGCGGGGATTAAATTTCGCGGATTTTGCGGATTTGGGTGTCATCCAAATGCATAGTTCGGTAGGAAGATAGCAAAAATAGTAGAAAATCGTTAAAATACTATCTCACAATAGAGTCATCCGTGATATTAAGTCCCCGCGAAATCTTAATATTTCGCGGATGAGAAAATTAATCCCAGTAATAAAGTAAGTGATAATTTTACATGCGTTTGTACAATACATTGTGAACATAGAACTTCAATCTCTGCAAAAAATTTTTCAGTTTCAGTTATTCCTTCGCCAGTTTGAGCTGACTTTTGTTTCTACCTGTAGAACCTATTTTGTTTACCGAAGTTTTGTCTGGAGTCTCCTGTTTAGAGCTTTGCATCTTACCTAAAGTACTGTTGACGCTCTCCGTTGATACTTTCCATTATTCAATAATATTGAAAGTCATCGTTAAACGACCATATTATATGGCTCCCTTATTCGATGAAAATGAAATTCCCCTTTGAAAATCGAATTGGAGAGCGTCAACTGTATCTTTGATACACGGGTTGCAAAATACATCAATGCAGTCAAAACATGTGATTACTTGAAAAAGTTCATGTGATTTTATTCCAGTGTTACTTGTTTTACAACTTACAGCTGATAACTTTATTTTACAGGACCCGATGGAAAACAGTATATTTATATAACTGAGGTGTATATCCTGTATAAATATTCGTAATAATAATAATAATAATAATAATATTAGTGCCAAAAAATTCGAACCAATCAGAAATAAATGTCATGTAACAAGCACATAAGAATTTTGAGTAAAAACGTGATTTGTCTTCAGACTTTAATTTTGCAACCTGTGTATTAACCCTTGCTGCTATCCAAAATTCCAGTTATTCAATGGTGTGAACATAGCACCTCTACAAGAAGTTGATTTTCTTCTTCTTCTTTCATCTTCATTTTCCAGACTTTTTATTTTGTAACACTGTGTACTATCGTAATTCGTATGATTTTATTTATCATTTTTTAGGTTCAAAGTATATTGAAGTATTTGTTTCCTGTTCCTAAAGAAGACTCTAAGAGGATATTGACATTCGCAAATAAAGACGATTACATATCCTTCAGGTAGTATTGTAATTTCCCTACGTGAACTGCTATACCCTAAGCCTTGAAACATTGGAACTGCTTTCCATGTGTACAACTGTTTAGTTTTCAGGCTGAGACCCATGGGGACGGTTCCCTTGTATTTTTGTCCTATGGGAAATTAGTTTTTCAAACCAAAGGATATTCGCAAATAAGGACGATTACATATCCTTAAGGTAGCATGACCATCAACTGCTTCAAATTTGTGTCATCACAAGCGACTTTTATAAATACATATAAAATGGAATGGTTCGTTCGTTTCGAACATAAGGAATGTTCTCACTCCCTGTTATTTACTAGTTTCAGAATGTCTTAAAACGTTGGGGACAGTTACATTCTTCTTGAGTTAAATATTAGCCTTTGGCCGCAAAGGAACGTCATAGAACATTCTGAAACGTTCTGAAACATCGCTGAATGTTCGAGAACGTACTGGAACGTACTAGTAACGTCATGGAACGTTCTGGAACGCTCCATTTCATTTGTACTTTCAAATCGCTTGTAATGACACATTAGTCGAGCACTAACTTTTGTAAGCAGCTTCATTTTGACACGATCAAATCTAATTGAGCGTTCAAGGCAAAAATCCTTGGGCTTATTTTTGGGAAATTTTGAAAAAAACTTTGGCGAAAACTTGAATTTCGATAAAAATCAGATTTTCCCAAATATTAATTTCTTCAACCAATCAACTGAAACATTTTTTTCTAAGAAAAGTTTGACCCTTGCTCATGTTCGGCATATGCTTAACATTGTATTGTATTTGAACAATAGATCTATTGTTTTAAAGACCCTCTACTGGGCCTATTTGATTTTAAGTGTCATGCTTTGGGCCAACAGAAAAGCTGTACATGTCATGGACCTACCGGTTGACCCAGGAAAAGGTATAAGGTTTGGAGGGTAACTGTGTCCGAAATAATTTGAATTTTTACTAAAATGTATTTCCATTGGAAAGAGGTGACCCAAAGCATGACACTTAAAATGAAATATACAATTTCCAAATCAGTCAATACGTCACTTTCAACCAATCAGCTGTTGGGTCCGTGGAAGACATTGCAATGGTGCATATCATGAATTAAAGGTCCTTCTATAATGCTGATTGGTTGTAAGTGACGTAAAATCAGTCAATACGTCACTTTCAACCAATCAGCTGTTGGGTTCGTGGAAGACATTGTAATGGTACATTATCATGAATTATTAAATGTGGAGTTACACTTTTTCCTTTCCCTTTGGCAGGCATCATACATACAAACGAAATGATGGGAAAGAGATAGTTATGTCAGAGGTTGGTCCCCGCTTTGAAATGAAACGTAAGTTGAAAATTTGAAAAGAGTTTTCCCTGGCCTGTTCTATCGACTGACCTAAGTATATTCCTCCCTGGACAAAGTTGAATTCACTATTTTTGATCGGAGTTTTTTTAAAGTGGTAACCGCAAAGAAGCCATCGCAATGTTAAAAATTGACGTTTAACGGCGCTACATCATCAAAAGTATTAAGATCTCTCGATGCATTTACATCGCTCTTGAGTTACCACTTTCAAAAAAAATCCGATCAAAGATTTTGCTTGGCTGAGATTGAGAAACTTTGTCCAGGGTATATAAATATAATGGTCAGTGGTTCTGTTACCACATCA
The DNA here is from genome assembly GCF_902728285.1 of Clytia hemisphaerica. Taxonomy (NCBI): domain Eukaryota; kingdom Metazoa; phylum Cnidaria; class Hydrozoa; order Leptothecata; family Clytiidae; genus Clytia; species Clytia hemisphaerica. The sequence goes on from NW_027103541.1 coordinate 53,705, forward strand.
AAACAGTGATTTTTCAGATACTTTTACGGTCAAGATTCAATATTGCTGATCCGTTGACCTGTTGAGTGACCCGACTGGTATCGGAAGAGATTGTCTGACTTTAACACTTTGTCATAGTACTAGTTATGTACAGCCTGAATAAAAAGTCGAATTTATTTACTTAAGGCGTACAAACTTTCGCGAGCAGAAACTTTCGCAAGCAGAAACTTTTGCGAATTAGGTATATTTTAAGTAGAAAATCCAAGTTTTCGGTTCATTAAACCAGTGTTTTGATCGTTCAAATGTACTCAAACCACAATTGATGGACTTTTTTTGCATGATTTCTACACTAAATTTTATCCTCGTTATCATCAAAGAGGAAAATTTGAGTAAGTTTTCTTTGCAGATTTTTTTTTGTGATTATAAACTTTCGCGAATTGCCCTCTTAAGAATTTTCAAAGACATTTACTTTCGCGAAAATCGCGCAAGTTTGTACGCCTAAAGTATTTCTTTTAGACTGCTTTAGTCTTTTTCATCCAGATTTTGGACCTTGTGAGCGTGGTGATTGACTAAAGTAAAACAGTTGCACCAATTTAAAATGTTTTGGTTGAACGTCTTGGTCAGATCATCCACGTTCCTTTAGAGCAAAAACAGAAAAAATCAATATTTTCATAGAAAATCCTAAATTTCATGTAAAAGTCTTAAAATATCATATAGTTTACTCCAAAATTCCCTAAAATTGTCCTGAACTCATATTTTTTCTAATGCTAATTTCTGAGTGGGAGGCTTGAAAGCGTAGTGTGGACGGAATGGGTGAATGAACTGTTGTGGTATAACCAGGCACGACGCAACGGATGCGGCAGTTTTTTAACAAAAAAACGAAATTTTCCTCTTCATCGGTAAAATCGCTATATAATCGCTTAAATTTCCTCATTCGACGTACCAGATATATAAAGCTTGCCGTGTCTGCAGACATTTTCAAGACATAAAATTCCACCTGTGTCAGATAAATTTATGACGGTTACTGCCGTACCAGGAGATTTTAACAAAAAAAACCGAAATTTTCCTCTTCATCGGTTAAATTCCTATATAATCGCTTAAATTTCCTCATTCGACGTACCAGATATAAAAAGCTTGCTGTGTCTGCAGACATTTGATTGGTTATTTTTTTCTTTTTATGTAGTGCACGAGATCAAACTAGGAACACTAGACCAATCAGAAGCAGATACTGAATGGAAACTGAAACCTTACATGAACACTTCACTCAAACGGAAACATCTGGGAGACGATACTGCTGAATAATGATAAGGAACGGTTTTTATAAAAAGATATTTTACATACATAAAGATTAAGAAACGGTGTATTTCTTCTCAATGCTTTAAGTTTCTTGCTTACGCATTCATCAGTTGATTAGAAATATGTTACATACATACATACTCAATAAGGCTTTTCAAGAGGATTGTGGTATATATCTAAGGCTTCCATTTTACTCTACTGAAATTTCATCAATACATTATTTCGCCCGTAGCCGCCAATTGCCGCGCGGGCATTTTTTTGTCCGTTTTACCACCCTAAAACCGCCAGAGTCTTTTTTTCGCACCTATAGACAATAGAAAAAAGTCTAAAAAAGGATTGGATCGAGTTTCGGTTGATAAAACGGGCAAAAAATGCCCGCACAGACGATATAAAGTAAAATTGACATGTCACCAAAATCGACATGTCACCAAAATCGCCGTCCTCTTTGCTCGGCGACGGTAAAAACGTCAAAAAACCGCCATCTGTTTAGGTGAGCAAAGGCGATATAGAGCCGTACATCGATCAACTATCGACTTTGTATTGCGTCAACTTCACTTACCGTCGTCTTCGATATTAGTGTGGTCGTGTTACAAAAATACAGGCTGTTTGTAGGAAAAAAATAAGATCTAGCTGAAACTTTTCTCCAGACCTTTTCTATAGGATGCTTATACCTCAGGAAAAAATCCCCTAAAATCCCACTGGTGGAACATATCCCTTTTTTGGGCAATTTCTATTTTCCCCAGGCAAAATCCTAAGGGCGAAATTTTTTGAAGATTTCAAACTCATTTTCAGACATTATCAAGTATACCATTCGAAAGCTCTCGAAAAACTATATAGAAGACTTTAAACGGTTATAGCCGATTTCCTTACCTAATTCGAGATATTTCATGCACAAGTTCCACTTTTCGCCACATTTTGGTCTAATTCTAACTAAAATTGACCATAAATAGCATCTCCTGCGTGAATTATCTTGAGTTATGAAATCGGCTATACCCGTTTAAAAGTCTTCTATATAGTTTTTCAAGAGCTTTCGAATGGTATACTTGATAATGTCTGAAAATGAGTTTGAAATCTTCAAAAAATTTCGCCCTTAGGGTTTTGCCTGGGAGAAAAAAAAATGTCCCAAAAAAGGGATGTTCCACCAGTGGGATTTTAGGGGATTTTTTCCTGAGGCATAACCATCCTATAGAAAATGTCTGGAGAAAGTTTCAGCTAGATCTTATTTTTTTCCCGTAAATTATGCTAAACGACCCCACTATATCTTCCGATACATAAACTCGATAATATTGATAGCTCGGTGTGTGCGACGCCGGGTGACGGCTAGTGTTTTGAATAATAATCGTAGTCGACCATGATTTTTCAAATAAATAAAGTTCAAAATTGAAGTATGGTGTGGAATATGTTCTTTTTCAAAAGAAGTGCGTTTTCAAGTAAAACCAAAAGTAGATTCATGGCGCACTTACCAGGCAGATGTGTAATATCTATTCCGTATATTTCTTCTAGGAAACAGAGAGAGAGCAAAGTTAATTCGTTGTATTTTTATGAAAAAAGGAAAATTTTAGCTTTCTTTCCGAAGAGATTATATCTAATTAGTCTGAATCGTAGATCTCTACAAAACCTCAGGTATTACGTTAAGTGGATTAATTTTGGCGTGGATTTAATTTGGCGATTGGCCAAAATGCGATTTTAGGCGGGGATTTACTTTGGCGAATGGTCGGTTTTTGAAATTTTGGCGGGGATTTAATTTGGCGAGTTTAAATTGTTAAAATTCGCCAAATTCATCAAATTTAAACCCCGCCAAAATTAATCTATTTAAGGTATAAGAAGCACGCGTCCGTTTTTTGGATGTCAACAGCCTGATATCTAATTTCTTTATTCTGCTGTTATTCTAATTTTAAATTTTAGATTTTTTAAAAACAAAAAAAAACAATAATGGAATCGTTCGTTATGCGTGATGCTGTTTCGAATGATTGTGATGACATCATGAAATTGATCGTCAATTTAGCTGTCTTTGAAAATGAGCCTGAATCACGTGTCAAAATAACAAAAGAAGAATTGATACGTGATGGTTTCAGTGAAAAGAAATGGTTTCGTTGTCTTATTGGTGAGGTCATCAGCACTGGTGAATCAGGTAACCTTTCATGTTTTTTTTCCTTAAAAGCAAGTCTGTCCCTTTATCAGGAAAACAATAGTTTTTTTATTGTAGATAGATATATCTTAGTCCGGGAGCTGAGGGAGGTCAACAATGACTGCCGGAGAGGCGCGTTAAATCTTATAGCAAGTTGTAAATTCTAATGTCTGGGTGGTCAACTGATGCTTGTCCAGAGGTCAGACCTGCTGTCCGGGGGGACAAAATTCACATGTCCGGGGGGGAGTAAATTTCTAAAAAAATGTTATATGCTACACCCCCCCCACCCCCCCCCCCCATATTCAATTTTTTTCTGGAAAAGCCCATTTTGGTAATTTGTTGTCTTTTTGCTCTTTTACATGAGCTCCCTCTGACTTTGTTCCTATTCAATTCAGGGCAAGAAATCACAACAATGATCGGTTATGCTTTATTCTTCCCAACCTACTCAACCTGGAATGGACGTACAATCAAAATCGAAGACCTGTATATTGAACCTGCATTCCGGGGTAAAGGATACGGGACACAAATGTTAAAGCGTGTTAATGAGATAGCTTTAAGTGAAGGGTGTTCTCGAGTTCATTGGAATGTCTTGGATTGGAATAAAAACGCTATTGAATTCTATAAACGCCTTGGGGCGGAATATTCAGAAGAGTGGCGGGTATGCACCCTTCACCATCCTGAAATGATTGGGTTGTCCAAAAAATGAACCAGGCAGTAGTTGTATATTATAACTATAAAACAGCTGCTGTGTAGCCGTAAATGAAAGTGAAAATGTGATCATTTCTATAGATCCGGGGCCAGAGATTTTGGTAACGTGATCAAAAAGTGTGCAAATCGCAACATGTCTTTTGTTTGTAACAAAAGAAAATTGAACAAAAAGCTAAAACAATAAATTGCCAGACAGGGTTTTTTTATGATGACTATGGACAGACTTATGTATCTGTACATAATTTTACATATTACAGAGTAGTTTACAAAGTGTATTTCTAGGTAAAAGATTTCTCTAATCTAAAGACAAAAATGTTTACAATTTTACAAGTTTACGAATTTTCCCTGTCAAGAATAGTATTGTTGATTCATCGCATTTTCAATATGAGAGTTCACTTCGTCATTTTCTAGCCTCATTCTACGGTAATATGCATCTCTAGGCTCGTTGCTATGTAGCTCGACACCATCAATGTAACCGATATCTCCGTTTCCATAGTAACCACTACTTTTGTCATAGTAACCAGCGCTGCTGTCAATGAGCTCATTTTGGTTATATAAAGATGCGCCATTTTGGTATAATTTAGTTTCCATGGAATCGTCCTCTTCAATTCTGTTCATGAAGTTTGACCAATCATGTTTTTTATTTAAAGAAAATCCAGGTGGGATTTGAGCTCTGATTCGCCGGAACGGTGAGTGTGCCTTCATGTATTTGATCTGAAAACAGGAATTAAATGTAGGAATATTATAGACTAAAGAGCTCAATGCTAAGCTTTCTAATTAAGTGAGTTAATTTTTGCGTGGACTTTTTTGGGCAAATCGAGAATCTAAAATATTTTGCAAGGACTAAATTTCGCAAAAACGGCCAAAATTCGCGAAAATCACGAAAATTAATCCACGTTAAATTCAAACCACACAAGGTAACCCCTACGAAGAGCTTTCTCAGCAGGTGGCACACAACGTTGTTTCAACGTTTATCTAACGTTCACAACGTCCACATAACGTTATATTAACGTTTAAACAACGTTATGTGCCAGCTGGGTTTAAGTCAACTTACACAATCCTCAGTGTCCATAAACTCTACGATACACATATGTCTGGCGTGTGATGACGTCATCGTCAAAACGAGGCTGAGCAACACAATTAAGTAAACATTCCATTGTGATGGCATTCTATTCTGTGATAATATTGATATTTTTTTTTCTTTATTCTATTATTTTCTCTAAATTATTTGACAGTAAATACAACGGTTCATGATATTCATGGCGTAATGTTTTCTACGAAAAGACCCCGGTTTTTGCCAGTAGTGGCAAATTTTATACGACTTTTGTCTAGTTTGAATTTGCCATTACTGGCTAAAACCGGGGTATGTCCGTAGAAAACATTCTACGAAAAGACCCCGGTTTTTGCCAGTAGTGGCAAATTTTATACGACTTTTGTCTAGTTTGAATTTGCCATTACTGGCTAAAACCGGGGTATGTCCGTAGAAAACATTCTACTAGGGTGTAAACTGGAACCATGAAAAAATACTTTTTTTGGATTTTCAAAATTGTCACAATTTTTTATCAAAATTTATCATATTGTAAGACTTCTTGCGCAATTTTTAGGTCCATAAGTCAAAAATCCACTGTTTGCCCCAGGGGTATCTGATTCGCGGTAGTAGCAAAAAACGGCAAAAATGGCATTTTTTGTCCATTTTAAGACTATAAAAGGCCAGGAAATGGTCAAAATGGTTTCTAAATGGTGTTGTGTACTAATATTCAACACAAAAAGACAAAATAACCCCAGCGAGATCGCCCAATGTTTCAATTTCAGGCTAAAAAGGTCGATTTTCTCGGATTCTGGGTAGCAAAATGCATGAAAGCAACATTTTTGAGGACCCACAACTTTTAACTTTTTAAGGTACACACTTGAAATTTTCAGCAATGAAAATTATTATTATTATTACTATCACCAATCATGTCTTAAATTAAAATGCAATGAAGTAAACAAACTAAATATTAAATGGTCATGTAACTCATGCAACTCATTCCCATTTCAAGAACTAAACGATAGAGAGCTTCTTTCCTTGACATTTAACTCACTATCTCTAACATTTGATATTAACAACCAGCTAATCCATACAGATGAATATGATGCTTACATAAAACTAACTCCTAATCTATTCCTTGAAAACAACTTAAACACGTCTGACGAACAAAATGAAGGAAATGTGAACTTTGCCTACTATCACCTCAACAAGCTTCTACAAACACTCCAAAACAAACCAGATGGTAAGTTAACTCTATTCCATACTAATATCAGATCAGTTAATAAAAACATTGATGAACTCTACTGTCTCATTAAGCTAACAGGTACTTTTGACATCATTGGTTTGAGTGAGCTTTGGGAACCTGAAACTAACAAGCATGAAAGAATTTACTCCTTACCTGGCTACCATGATTTAGAACACCTACAAGGAAGAACTCAAAACTCAGGTTGTGGAATATTTATCAAAGACTCCATACGATACAAGGTAAGAGATGACTTGAATTGCTCATTCTACTCTGATAAAGAAGAATTTCAGCTTTTATTTGTAGAATTATTTCTCGATTCTGAAAACCTAGTAATTTGTACTCTTTACAGGCATCCTAAAGGAGACTTTTCTGAATTTCAAAAAGAACTTGTGAAATCTATTAAAAGGGTCTCCAAACAAAATAAAAAAATTGCTGTAATGGGAGACTTCAACATTGATCTCTTAAACAGCAATAATCATTCTAATACTGAAGACTTTTTAAACATTATGCTAGAAAATCTGATGATGCCTAACATTGTCGGACCTACAAGAATCAATGACAAAGGTAAGTACACTCTCATCGATAATATCTTCTTCAATGACTTTGACAGCATCGATTGTAGTGGGAATCTTCTGTGTCCCATCACTGATCATCTACCAAACTTTCTCAGAATCAACATCGATAATAATAACTATTGCAACCAAACGCTACTCAGAAGGGACTTTTCAAACTACAACGTACAGCAATTGATATTGGAGGTTCATAACAGTTAGGAACATTTGGCGAGTTCCTGTACGTAGCCGCAATCAAAAAAATCATAGCAACACTCATTAAAAAATGGCATTCATGTCTTTTCGCACTTATTTTTAGCCTAGACGATGTAGCAAAGATAGTAAATATAAGCACACTGTGCTTTTAATTGGCTGAAATTTTTTTTTGCGTCGGAAAAACTTTTTCAAACTTTCAGGAATGATTGACTAAACTGTTACAATGAAAATTATCCAGCGCATTTTTTATCTTCTTACCTTCTTCATCTTCAATGAAGCATTTAAAGTTTACTGAAGTTAAGCACATAAGATATTCTTACAATTATTGATATTCACTGAAACACCGTTCGTTGTGTGCTGCGGTGGAGTGCATGACGTAACTCGCGCGGCAACTAACTTGCCTTCTGTTCGAAGATTGTTTTGGGCGTTTTGGCGTTACCAGGCTCGAAGCAGCGGGCGCCTCTGTCTTTCCGCAGCTCTGTCCACCATTTTAGATGGCCTTAACAATAGATCCAAAAAGGCGTCATAATCTTGGAAGATAATTTGTTTTGGTCTCCGGCTTTGGGAAGTAGCGATGGTTTTGGTTGTTTTCGATGGAAAATAGTAAGAAACTTAAGTTTAAAAGTCATTTAGTTTTTGCTAGCTTTATAGGATGGCAGAATCCTGGATGGTTTACCTAACTGCATAACATAAACCTAATCACCAAAATAACAAACTGTGAGGACGTTAACGACAAATACAACCAATTTCATGAACATCTCTCCAGAGTAATTGATAAATATGCACCTTTGAAAGAAATTAAACCGAAAAATAACTACGATCTGAAGCCATGGATAAATGACAATATAATTTCTATGATAAAAACTAAACATATTCTCTCCTACAAACACTCCAAAAGTAAAGATCCGGAACACAAGAAAAGTCGTAATATCCTCAGGAAAAAGATCAACCATGAAATTCGCAGGAGCAAATACCAATACTTTAAATCATTCTTCGAAAGAAACAAAAACAACATCAAACGTCATTGGGATGCTATCAATTTAATTCTACATAGAAAGAAAAGGTCAATAACACCAACATCTGTTCTAAAAAATGGGAGACTTATTACACAGCCAGCAGAAATCAGTGAAATCTTCAACAAATACTATGTGAATGTAGCACAGAAACTCGTTTAAAAAAACTACCTAGAAAAATTTCTCATTTCTCGAATTTAAAAAAGATGGATCAACCTCTAAACAGTTTCTTCTGTTCTCAAACAACAGAAGAAGAGGTAAGTAAGCTAATTCAGTCTCTCGACCACAGAAAAGCTATTGACATCTACAACTTTCCGATTCGCATCATCAAAGACCTGAAAGATGAAATATCATTACCCCACCCCTTTCTAATATAATCAATTCTTCTTTCAATGAAGGTGTTTTCCCAGACAAGCTCAAATTGGCTAAGGTAATCCCTCTTCATAAAGGTGGAGATCAATCAATCCCAAAAAATTTTCGACCAATTTCTATTCTTCCAATATTCGACAAGCTTATTGAAAAGCTAATGCATAAGCGCTTAACTTCTTTTCTTAAAAAACACAAAATATTTAATAATTCACAGTATGGCTTTCAGAAGAACAAATCTACATCCATGGCTATACTGGATCTCATGGAAAAAGTATCTCTGGCTCTCACTAAGAAATATAAATCTTGTTGTATTTTCCTCGACCTAGCAAAAGCGTTTGACACAGTCAGTCATGAGATTCTCCTTCAAAAACTTAAATACTATGGTGTGAGAGGAGTTACAAACGATTGGTTCTGTTCCTATCTCAGTAACAGGAAGCAATGTGTCAAAATTTCAAATTCCTTATCAAACCCATTAACTATAAACTGTGGTGTACCCCAGGGATCAATCCTTGGCCCCCTTCTGTTCATCATATATATCAATGACATTTTAAAATCCTCTAAAACTTTTGAATTCGTCCAGTTCGCTGATGACACCTGTCTTTTCTTAAAAGAAAAGGATAAGAAATCACTTACAGACACTACAAACACAGAACTCTCGAAAATAAGTGACTGGCTTGTGTCAAACGAACTTAGTAGTAATTTCATCAAAAATGGTTTCAGATAGGGTCCTGAAATCTTTTGGTGTTTATAGTATTCTGGATATACTCTGGGAGAACCAAAATGGTTCGGGTTAGAAATTTGCCAAAGTTCGCCATTATGGAATTGCATTTCCCACCAAAACGCAATATTTAGAGCTAAACTCTAATTTTCTCAGGCTAAAATCTCAAAAGTGGTTTCAAATAGGGTCCTGAAATCTTTTGGTGTTGAAAGAGTTCTGGAAATACTATGGGAAAACCAAAATGGTTTTGGTCTGAAATTTGCCAAAGTCTGCCATTATGGAATTGTATTTCATTCTAAAACACAATTTTTTGAGTAAGCTTGAGTGTTCTTCCTAAAGAAATGAAATTCATAATGGCAGACTTTGGCATATACATGACCATTGTGAACCACTATGATTTTTTCCTTGATTTTCCCAGAATACTTTCAACACCAAAAGATTTCAGGACCCTATTTGAAACCATTTTTGAGATTTTAGCCTGAGAAAATCAGACTTTAACTCTAAATATTGCGTTTTAGTGGGAAATGCAATACCATAATGGCGACTTGGAAATTTCAAACCCAAACCATTTTGGTTCTCCCAGAGTATATCCAGAATACTTTCAACACCAAAAGATTTCAGGACCCTATTTGAAAACCACTTTTTGAGATTTAGCCTGAGAAAATCAGACTTTAAACTCTAAATATTGCGTTTAAGTGGGAAATGCAATACCATATGGCAGACTTGGGCAAATTTCCCCAAAACCATTTTGATTCTCCCAGAGTATTTTCAGAATACTTTCAACACCAAAATTTCAGGACACCATTTGAAACCATTTTGAGATTTTTTGAGAAAATTAGACTTTAAACTCTAAATATCGCGTTTTTAAGGGAAATGGCAATTCCATATGGCGGACTTTGGCAAATTTCTAACCCAAACCATTTTGATTCTCCCAGAGTTTTTCCTGAATACTTTCAACACCCAAAGATTTCAGGACACCATTGAAACATTTTGAGATTTTAGCCAGAAAAAACCAAGTTTAGCTTGAAAATTGGCATTTAGCATGAAAACTCAATTATATAGGGCGCCATTATGGATTTATAGGAAATATTTGAAAACTCAAGTTTGATTTTTCCTGGAGCTTTCTCTGAAGTGTTTCATTGCTGAAAATTTCAAGTGTGTACCTTAAAAAGTTTAAAAGTTGTGGGTCCTCAAAAATGTTGGTTTCATGCATTTTGCTACCCAGAATCCGAGAAAATCGACCTTTTTAGCCTGAAATTGAAACATTGAGCGATCTCGCTGGGGTTATTTTGTCTTTTTGTGTTGAATATTAGTACAAGACACCATTTAGAAACCATTTTGACCATTTCCTGGCCTTTAAAATAGTCTTAAAATGGACAAAAAATGCCATTTTTGCCGTTTTTTGCTACTACTGCGAATCAGATACCCCTGGGGCAAACAGTGGATTTTTGACTTATGGACCTCAAAACTGCGCAAAAAGTCTTACAATATAATAAATTTTGATAAAAAATTGTGACAATTTTGAAACTCTAAAATTCAAAATCCAGTTTACACCCTAATTCTACGAAAAGACCCCGGTTTTTGCCAGTAGTGGCAAATTTTATACGACTTTTGTCTAGTTTGAATTTGCCATTACTGGCTAAAACCGGGGTATGTCCGTAGAAAACATTACTTCATGAATACACGCTTTTTTTTTATAAGAATAGTGTACTTTGGTGAGCATTATTCTTATTTTTCTATTGTTCTAAACAATAGGCCTATTGTTTTAAACCCGAAATCTCACCCTGATATTCTTATAGAAGTTATTCTTATAAAAGAAAAAGCGTGTATCATGATTATAGACTCTAAACCACGACCTACTCTAAAGCATTGAAATTCAAGTGGAATACCGTGAACACCACAACTTAGCTTTCACCATGCTTTGAAAGACACTGAAAGAATGCCCAATTTCATAAGCAAAATTATAATTAGTTTTTCGAAGATTTTCTACGCAGGACATATATAAAAAACATATGAAAACTATATAAGAACATAAAGCTTCGATGGCCAAAATGTTAAGAACAAGTTAAGAATATTTTAAGGCTTCGCGGACTCTAAAACAGCCAATTTCTTTGGAAAATAGGTAAAAGTGGTCACAAATGATGAAATTAAAGTCTATTCACGATAAGTGAATATATTGAAATAAAAAATCTTTAAAAAAAGATTCTAAAAATGAAGATGACAATGCAGAAGAAAAAAATGAAGATCTTGTAGAAAAGTGCCATCTTCATTTTTAGAATTTTTTTTTAAGATTTTTTATTTCAAATTGTTCCACTCACTAATATCTTTCCAATGATACCAAATTTATAAAGGTTGAAGAATTCCTTCAAAAGTTATAGGTAAAAGAAAAAAGAGTGCACACTTCGTGAATAGACTTTAGGAGCATTTTAAGAACATTTTTAGGCTTAAAACCCAAAAAGTTAAGAAAAGGTTTAAAGAAATTTCGATGTTCATATAAAAACAACGTGTATTCACCAACAGTTTTTCCTACCGTCTCTGGTTGATATAACGATTGCCAGAGTGGTCCAGAAAATCAATGTTAAGATTTTCATTTTAAACTATAAATCTATAATATAAAGTTTTACTCCCTACAATAACAGTCATAATATTTCAGAAAAAAGGGAAATTCCCACGAAATCTTATAATCACAAACGATTTGGAAGTGCACTAGCTTAGGTTGGAGGGGTAGGGATCTAACGTTAGACTTAAGCCTTAGGACCTTGAGATCTGAGGATCCAAAAGTTTCAAGAATGGTCCAATAGGGCTCAGAATATAGCGTGGAAGTCTATAAACCCCTCCCAAATTGAAATATTCGAATAAATTTATCAATTAGCCCAAAGTAATTTTCTCGCCCGAACTTTAAATTGCTAAAAACGAGAAATTAACCAAAGTTCTCAATATATTTTGACCAATTGTAAATCAATGTTATGTTATATGTGATCAAAGTATATTATACTTTAAGAGAACAAAAACATTTATTTAATTTCTTAATTTGCATATCCGTGATTTTAAAGTATTTATATATTTAAAAAATTTTCCAAAAATAAACGATTGTTTTAAAAACATGTTTCTGACAGATGTTATTACTATAAAATAAATATATTTCATTATTTTGAAATTATATTCTCAATTTCAAAATATTTTCCCACTAATATAAAGATCAAACTTTCTATATACTTGTACTGTACTTTGTAAATAACAATTTTGTTTTGTCCCGAAGCAAAACACCCACTTCTCACAGACCTACTGGGACCCCTCCCCACAGGAAAGATTGGCCAAAACATCGTCCCCAGTGGAAAATTATACTCAGATAAGCAAATCCCCACTGTAAAATATTTTGCTATTTTCCCATCCCCACTGAATCTTTTGACTAGAAAACAATGAAATTTAAATTATCTTCCCCAGTGGAAAACTATCCTCTATTTTTTCCCCACTTAAAATAATCAGATAAGCAAATCCCCACTGCAAATTATTTTGCTATTTTTCCATCCCAACTGAATTTTCTGGCTCCAAAATAAGAGAATTGAAACCCACAGTCATGAAAAAAACATATATCAATCCCCATCGGTTTTTGGTCTGCTATTTTTACCCCTATTGGCTCGTGAAAATCCCACCGGGTCTGTGAGAAGAGGGTGTAGTAAAGCCTAAAGGTTTTTCTCCTACGGTCTGTTACGAAGTTCGTCGCATTTTTTCATCCGACATCAAAATTCCTGACCTAAAAACTCGACCTGAAGGCCAGGCAAATCAATATTTAAGCCTAACTTTTTATCATAGTCAGTATAAAAAAACAGACTATGTTTTTATATACCGTGAAAAGCACAGGCCAAAATCGTATATCAACCTGTGCCGACCAATCCAGATTTTATTGATTAAATTGATTGATCCTCCTGAATATTTTCAACGTGAAGTTCAAGCACGAAGTCTTTTTTCATAGTGAGGGGGATCCCATCTACATGAAAAAGGGTCAATCTCAAAATTTAAAGTTAGCAAAACAGAAAAATTCTTAGTTTCCTCAGACACTAATTTTGAGATTGGACCTTGATGACAGCAATATTCAAAATTGGTTAAAACAGATTTACTTTTGGGCTATTTCCAGGAAATTGTCAGCCACAATTAGAGCTATATATTCCCGCCTATGCCTGATTGAACCGCCTCTACATGGTTGCTATCGAATGGTGCGTGGGCTGCGGCGCCCCTAGGTCCTTATTAGTGGTATCCAGTCGAAAATGAGATTTACATAAGGTACCCCTTTTTTCCACAGGAATGGGCGGAACGTACCGAAAAGGTTATTTCATTTAAATATGTTATGTCACACCACCTCCCAGCTGGCACACAACGTTGTTTAAACGTTAATCTAACGTTATATGGACGTTGTGAACGTTAGATAAACGTTGAAACAACATCGTGTGGCGGGCTGGGTTTGGGTCATTCCAAGAATTCAACCACAATTAGACGATTAGAGAGACAACTTGATTGTCTCCTTACCTCGAACAAGTCTGCTGGTTATCCCTTCAGTTAAAAACAATATGTCTGTATAATCCAACCTCCGTAAATCGCACAAAACTGTATTTCCGGTTCGTGTTCAAGTTATGGTAACTCCATTGTATCTACCTGGTGTTTCAGAAAAGTGTACAAGTTTGAAGATAGTTTGTGAGAAAACTAAAAATGTTATAAATTCAAACCTTTCACCATTCGAAGGAGAAAACAAAAAAGTTATGAAGAAAATTCGATAAAAAAATCTCTTTCGAAAAAGCGTCATTTTTGAGAAAAAAAGGGGATTTTGTTTCATAGTCTTTTCACAATCCTAATTCAAACTTGTACACTTTTTTTTGAAACACCCGGTATCAGAATTTATCTCACCATTATTGCAATAAGCCAAGAATTTCTGCAGATATCACGGGTTGTATAGCCAAAATCAAAATAAAATATACTTCGGTTGGTCCTAGACGATTAAAAATTTAAGTGACAAGAAGACCCTTGACAATAGAAAGTTCTATCTTCCCTTATTTGAATTTTTGAATGAATGATTGTAAAATTACTAATGATTTATTAAGATACGAAAAACTCTTATGTGACGAAATATTCAATATTTTTTTGAATGAGATTGTGCGTCAGGAGCCCTAATATTTTATGTTCTTCCTTTTAAGATGGAAGTGAGAAATTTGTCATCCCAAAAAACATGATTTTCAACAATGTGAACAAAACAAAGAGAAAAAGAAAATTGTAAACGCCATGGTACTTCAAATTTATGTGGGGAAGTGGTTAAGTAGTAGCGCTTATTAATACTCCTTTTCGACTGTAGTCGCGCGGGCATCTTTTTGTCCGCTTTATCCCACTAAAACCGTCCCAGTCTTTTTTTTCACACCTATAAACAATAGAAAAATGCGTCAGAAAAGGACTGGGACGGTTTTAGTGGGATAAAGCGGACAAAAAAATGCCCGCGCGACTACGGTCGAAAAGGTATGTATCCAAATCACATAGTTGTGGGCTTGAGCCCCGTTTTATTTGATATTTTGAGGGTGGATTGGAGGCTACCCTCGAACTTGGTCCCCGTGTATCCTAAGCTTTATTTACGTTACTGATTGACGCTAGAGAATACCCTGGTGTTGGCTAATGCGAGTCCCCCTCCATCACAAGTTTCCCCCTCCATCAAAGGGGGGGGGGACTTCTCAGAAAACATTACGTAACAAATGAAATCTGACGATTTGTTCTTTAATTACGTAATCTTACGCGTTTGAAAAACAGTATTATCTAGTGCTATCAGTAAGCATAAAAAAGCCAACAATACGTAGAGGACAAGGTTGGCATCCCTCCTAAAGGAGCGATGGTCGAGCGAGTGATAAAGCCCGAAGGGCTAGATGGAGTGCTTTAAGCTCTTCCAAGCAAAAAAAAATTAAAATCGCAAAAAATATTGTTGCTGCTATTGTTTTCGAAAACCCGCGAAGCTCCTGATTGGTCAAGCGCTGATATTCTATTGTATTGTCACGTGACTTAGGTAGGATTTCCTACCTAACCTCGGCACACTTTTCAGCAAAAGCATGATATCTAGCCCTTCGGGCTTTAAAAATCTATGGGTCTAAGACGTCAGCGTTACAGGGATTTGCAGGACTAGGGGTTCATGGTACAATTTATCGCTATTTTAGTATTTTGTTCAGTTCTGTTAGGGTTAATGTTAGACTAATTATAGCAAGCTAGACGACTAATTCAGATGTAGTAGAAATAAAGTAAAAAGTATTGGGGGGAAAAATTTTAGTTTATACAAACTCAATCCCGTAACAATAATCGTATTATCATACAACGCCTATACTAATGTAATACACGCATTATAAACGACTCCAGTCTATCAGACCATAGATAAACAAGCTGCTACGTGGTTCCTGTGAAAACAAGCGAGAGACTGTCTAACAATCCTAGTGTCCTTATTGGGATATCTAGGTAAAAGCTCTAACGTATATCTAAAGCTCTAAAGAAGTGTGAGTTTCCTATCGAACAGAAATAATAGTTGGCTTTTGCTGTGTTGCGAGTCCAACTTTTCTCAACCGTAAATATTGAGAAAAATTGTAGTTGTACCAATTTAAAACAGGTTGCTAGGTAGGCTAGGTGTAGGAGAACAAAGCTAAAACACCGTTGGTAGTATATCTATGAGAAAAAAACCTGCTAGAAAATGCCAGTAACTCTATTTGAAATTAATAACCAAAGGTTTAGCCGGTTTAGCCTATAGATAATTTTTTTTGTAATAATATTCTAAAAAACTGAGAGAGATTATTTCCCAAAATATTGTCCATCGACCAGACCCAGATGCGTTTTAAAATGTTCCTTTGCAGAAAAAGCGAAAAATAAATAATAAGCTTCTTCAGTCAGTCATCTGCATCTTTTTTCTCCCTTTTTTGAGGCTTTTCGCGTACCCATATAAAAAGAATTACTTGACAAAATACAAAAAAATAAAAAAACGGCAATGCCAAATATATCAAGCTTTATTTTCAAAATTTTTAGAATTCTGGCTGCAAAAATAAGTAAAACCGTAGGATAGCTGGACTTTCTCATTACTGGCTAAACCGTAGGATGGACGGACTTGTTATAGAGTTATAGATGAAAACAATGACAGTAGAATTCCAATGGAAAGAGGATCCTAAAGAACTCATTACTGGCTAATCATTCCTAGCGCATTTCAGAGATCTCTTCACTGCTTTTCCCCGGCATACCGAAAAAAAAAGATTGTTTTTACTGCGTGAAAAGTTGAAGTTATTTTTTTCATACCCAGAGTGTAGATCTTTTTCTGTTGTACAGTAAAGTTGCGTGAAAGAAAAAAGTTTAGCCGAGAATGTGAAAGTTTAAAGGTTTTATTTTTAAGTTGTCGTTTCCTATCAGGACAGTGTCTGCCTATTGTTATATTGTGCTGATATAAACAAAAACATGTTTTTCTATTCCTCTTTCTGACCAATCTTGCTCCACATCCTTGTCAATTCAATGTGAAATAGCTTGTAAATCAAAATTGATGAATAAGCAGACGATATCAACATATTCAAAAAAAGAAAATCTTTAACCATCCTTGGTTACCGAAATTTTAAAATCAATTGACATCCTCCACATCTAAGATCGCCTTATGCGTGTAACACTGTGTAATAGGTTCTTGAATTGACATACTTTAGATGAGAATGTTTTTATTGATTTATGTACGTTCAAATGGTCATTCTTCATATAAATGTTTATTTTAAACAATATTAGCTCCTTAGTGGAGGTCTTCATCAGGTTTGTACAAACGTTCAGTTGAGATCCCCGGAGGGTACTAGGGTTGGCGAATGAGGGGTATGTGCGGACGGGACCTCCGAAGACCGACCCTAGAGAGACTGATTTTTGCTGAAAGTGGGGGGGGCGTACGGTATTTCGGAATTGCAGAAATCGACTCTTTTTTCTTCGGAATTTCGGAAATCGGGGAAAATTCCTTCGGTATTTTAGAATTCTGAAATGGTTTCGGTATCGGAAATCCATGAATTTTTACTTCGAAATTTCGGTATTATAAAGTTTTTATCCCCCTTTTTCGGAATTCATACATGAAAAATCAAATTTGATGGGAAATTAGTCAAAACGAGGAAAAATACCCAAAAAATCGGTATCGGAATTGCAAGTATTTTTTTACGGAATTTCGGAAATTTTGGCTAAATTATTAAATATTTCGAAAATCACAAACCCCGTACGCCCCCCCCCTGAAAAGGTGACCCTTAGAGAGACTTTTTGAATTTTTTTTTTCGATTTTTGAAAAAAGTCATACCCTTACAGAGACTTTATTACAATTTTTTCTCTGGAAATCAAAAAATTTCCTAAAAATCCTGAATTTTCCGACCCTTAGGGAGACTAATTTAAAACTTTCTGATTTTTCCGACCCTTAGAGAGACTTTGAAAGGTGAAAAAACCGACCCTTACCATCTGCACATACCCATCATCCATTTTTGCCTAAGTACCCCCCCCCGGGTTGAGATCATTGTTTTAAAATAGTATTTAGAAAAATTACATGAAGAATGACCATTTGCACATAAAACTGTGTAATAGACTTTTTCAAGTTTTGAAGAGAAAATATATGAAACAATTGATATCCTTTGACTTATTGTCAAGAATATTACTGAGCGGAGCCTTTGACTTTCAGAACTATAAACGAAAGCAGCCACCGAGGGCAAATGATGGAAAAGCCGTTCCGGAGACCCCCCTCAGCTGGAAATGGCCTAGGCGTTCCGGGAAAATTTCAAAAAGTTTGCTCCTGGAAATGCATAGCCGTTCCCTGGAAAAATTTTGAAACTTCTGTAACAATCCTCCAGCTGGAAATTCACACGCGTTCCAGGCTGATTTTATGGAACTTTTTCACAACTGCTGGTAGATTTTGGAATTTTGGAGCTGTTCCTTTAACCAACTAGCTGGAAATCTGGAGCCATTCCTGGGACGATTTCGAGCTTCTTTTTCTTTTTTTTTGAGCCGTTCCTTGAGTCAGCCAGCTGGAAATCTGAAGCCATTCCTGGGACGATTTGTAGCTTCTTTTTCTTTTTTTCTGAGCCGTTCCTTGAGTTAGCCAGCTGGAAATTTGGAGGCGTTCCGGGTAGATTTTTTTCAGAGCTTTTTAAAACCAGCTCGGATCAAGATGTTTCCTGGAAAAACACCCTACTGTAGGGGAACGGCTCATTTTGATGTTTTGATTCAGCAGATTTATTAAAAATTGACCCGTTCCACTCCAGTAGGGTACTTTCCAGGAATGATTTGTATGTTCCGAGCTGTCTTTAATTCACCAGCCACAGCTGGCCACAGAAAAGAAAAACGATTTGTATATTCGAAGAAATACTTGTCAAGGACGGGGGTAGTATAAAAAGTAAACTTGTCTGATGGAAACTTTTGAATTAATAAAATATTGCTCTGGTAACCTTGAAAGTTCCAGGAAACAAATATGATTAAAATAGAATCTTCTTTTTGAAATTATGAAAAATAAAATAATAAATTAATAGCGCAAATTAAACTAACAACTAACCCCCGTCTTGATACAATAATGATTACGTCATTTACTCGAACACTTTCCCGCAGATTATTATAATGTTTGCGAGTACAGTTATGAGCTAGTTTGAAAAATAAACACGTTGATGGAGAGCAAGTATTGGTTTTTTGAAGCATGAAACTAAAAATGAGCGTGGCAGCTACAAACTAGGTGAAGCTCCACAGTCCAGCAACCTTTAACTCTCAGAGAAAATCTGATCTTTTTATGCTTACATGTAGCATTCAGAATGGATTGCCAATGCAATGTAAAGAGTGAGAACAGGTACGTTTTTGCACACTTTTTTTTCTACCTCTAATGCAAGAAAAAACTGTTATTTTATAGTTTTATCCTTTAGACCTACCAACCTCCTCTGGCAGTTTTTTTTATTATTGTTGCAGTAATCTTTGAAAGTCAAGAACTTTTTTAACTGCAATTATGTATGAGACCAGAAGATTTTATGAACTAAACATGAACCTCTGTCAGCAGAGGTGCTAAAAACTTGGAGCATGTGGCGGCAGGTCTATCTTTTTTCTGGACCTGGTTAGCTCGGTTGAGCTGTGCCAATGATTATAAGATGGTTATCTTTCAATTAGCAAAATGATTTCCTTTCTGATTTGATTTGATACACATGTTATGGATATATCACGTGGCTCCCTAGATTTTGTAGAGGAGGAGATATCTCCTATAAACAACTTGACTTAAATTATTATGCTTTAACAACTAAAAAAAAGACATGGGCACAAGCTTTTTGCTCATAGCTATATAGGTAAATACTTTTGAAACAGAAGCAGCCATGTGTACTACAGGTGACAAGGGAGAGATTCCCTGAAAATTTAGCTTTGCTTCAAAATTTTACTAGCCATAGGAATATTCTCGCTAAACATAAGATGTTTATATATACGCTTCCAAAGTAGTGTTCACCCAAATAGTCTTTCAGGGGATATGTGTTTATTCTCAACTTCAGTTGAGCGAGAATCTAATCTGACATTGTCTGCAATTTCTGTCTCATTTTAATGATTTAACTCTTTAAATAATACACAAAGAAATAGGAAAATAACATCAGAAATTGGTTGAAGTTTATTAAAATGTTTGACTTCATTTTTTGTTTCAATTTATCATCAACACTTTTCTTTAATTCATGGACAGATACCTACACTTCCACTTGCATTTTCATTTGTCAGATATTTTTTATGATCAGGCAGACATAGATAAGAAAATTGAGATACAAAAACTAATATTTTGTAGTATGAGTGCATAGTGCTTTGTGACTTGGTTTATTGTACACTCAATGATCATTATATTTCATATCTAAAAAAATTGGGTTGGGAGACAAGATACATTGGTGACGACGCGCCCCTCGAACTAGCTTATTGTTTCCTTTTATTTTTTCAAATTTTCTTAACAATTTATATATTTTTAAATTATTAGTCAGGAATATTTTTCCCATTTTTATAAGAAATTAGGGATTCCAGAGTTGTTTGCGACTTGCCTGTATCTTGTGATTTTTTCAAAAACAAAATTGTCTCTCGGGATTGATATGGAGCGACGCGCTCCTTCTTCCAAGGCGTTTGCGAACTACAATACTTTCCCTTTGAGATGATTTATGCTAAATGGCATTAATAAGCAAAATGATCATAACAAAACCATGACAAAGCATCACAGTGTTCATAACCAATACAGTTAGTCAGCATAATGAAACATTATTTTGTTAGATCTGGTCAGCTTAGTGGAGTCAGTCTTGGTTTACCTGTGATTTGAAAAATCTTTTTTCATATCCTAAAATATTTGGGCTGGGAGACAAGATATGTGGTGACGACGCGCCCCTCGAACTAGCTTATTTTTTCCTTTTATTTTTTCAAATTTTCTTAACAATTTATATATTTTTAAATTATTAGTCAGGAATATTTTTCCCATTTTTTATTTTATAAGAAATTAGGGATTCCAGAGTTGTTTGCGACTTGCCTGTATCTTGTGATTTTTTCAAAAACAAAATTGTCTCTCGGGATTGATATGGAGCGACGCGCTCCTTCTTCCAAGGCGTTTGCGAACTACAATACTTTCCCTTTGAGATGATTCATGCTAAATGGCATTAATAAGCAAAACGATCATAACAAAACCATGACAAAGCATCACAGTGTGTTCATAACCAATACAGTTAGTCAACATTTAATGAAACATTATTTTGTTAGATCTGGTCAGCTTAGTGGAGTCAGTCTTGGTTTACCTGTGATTTGAAAAATCTTATTTCATATCCTAAAAATTTGGGTTGGGAGACAAGATATGTGGTGACGACGCGCCCCTCGAACTAGCTTATTTTTTCCTTTTATTTTTTCAAATTTTCTTAACAATTTATATATTTTTAAATTATTAGTCAGGAATTTTTTCCCCATTTTTATAAGAAATTAGGGATTCCAGAGTTGTTTGCGACTTGCCTGTATCTTGTGATTTTTTCAAAAACAAAATTGTCTCTCGGGATTGATATGAAGCGACGCGCTCCTTCTTCCAAGGCGTTTGCGAACTACAATACTTTCCCTTTGAGATGATTTATGCTAAATGACATAAGTAAGCAAAAAAGATTGTAACCAAATCAATACCAAGCGACAGTGTATATCAAAGACATGAAGTTAGATAACTTTAGATGAGAAATAATTTGAGAATGTTTGTCTTTGTTTTTCTCTTTATCTGTCTGTCTGTCTGTAACTTCAAACAAAGATGTTTCGATTTTTTGGGTGAATAACTGAGGTAGTTTTTGTTTTAGCCAAGAGGTTTATAGTTTCTCAGGCTTTGTCATTTCAAAATTCCAGGTGTGTGTGATCAATTTCACTCCTAAAAAGTAATTTAGGCCTGTGATGAGGAGTGCTATGAATAACTTTAGTAGTAAAATCTAAATTTATGGCCTGTGTTTGATCGCACTCCTCAAGAATATTAGGTGTGTGTGGAGGTGTACGGGTTTCCCGCTACAGTGGCTCTTATGATGGCCGGTTTGTCATTTTTGACAAGTTGTTATGATTGATATCAGTGTTTCAAACGAGTTCTTTTGTTCAAGAGGGAAAAAAAGATAGAGACTGATTTAAAAAAAAAAAAATTCTGCTTTACCTCTCCACCTTGTGTTTCCTTTTTCAGTAAAAGAAAATTCAATAGTGTACAGTTTCCAATGTATAAACAAGTATTTTGAGTTCTAAACATGAGATGGCTTCAATTTTACAACACAGGAAGTCAGGACAGATCAAAACAAAGACCCTTGCTACAAACCAAAAAAAGAAAGCTTTATTGTTAAAAACAAACTAAATGAAAAGGTCTTTCTTTTTAAAAGGATTATCATGATTTTTTTTCCTCTCCTGAAAACAAGAAACCATAACAGCAAGAGAAAGTTCTTTGAAAGATTAGAGCTTGAATTTTTTTTTGAAAAACCCTAGAAAAATCATAGAATATTCTTGATAAACCAGTATCCCTAGTATGGTAAAGCAATAATGTGACATACTTGATGCTTTATTGTATACTCCAAAGTTGAAAATCCTTGTTGTAACTTGAAAAAAAATTCAACTTCTTGTGACCAAAACATCTTCAAAATCAAAACAAACAAGAAATCTAATTTTGAATCGTTAATTCAAACAACTGCGACCCAAGTTTTTCTTAATACATACCATAGATACAACAGAACATAAATTTATCTTTGAAAAGCTTTAAACACTAAATAAAATCCTCCAAAAGCTAAAGCAAACTTGGAAACACAAAAATCCTTCCTCTCGCTAAGGCCTTCCTTCATCTTGGTTTGAAAATATCTAAATCAAAATTTCTAATTCTTAACATGTAGAATACTCTTGAAAAAGCAAAAATACTCCTTCATTGGATTTTAGTGAAAGGCAACATTTCTTGGTAAAGAGGATCTGTTAAGCAGCCTCTAAGAAACTTTTTCGTTAAAGGATGAGCAGAAGCCTAGAGACTTTCAACAGGGGGGATTCCCACAAATATCTGTTCTCATGATAATACTTAAATAAAAGTATTTCTCAACCAGTACTATTGAATTATTTTCCCTTGATAATGATAGTGTCAAACCTTTTTAACAATAACCTTGTCATTCAAGGCTTCAGGGGACTGAACAAAAAAATTTAATAAAGTTTTTATGGGTGTTTTTTTGAGGAGATGTAAATCTGAACCTTTTCAGTCTTGAACCAAAAAATTATAATTCAAACCTTCAGACAGACAGGAAATCTACTGCTATTATTCAAATTCAAGTTATTGTTGTTTTTATTTTGATTTTTTTGTTTACTCATGAGGTCCTGGAAACCCTCTCAATCTACACGTTCTATAGTTTTAACAAATTACCACATAAGATAACTGCTTTTACAGCATTCTTTGAAATGCCAAATTTAAGATGGACTGAAATTAATAATTGAGTTTTAAAAAGAAATCATTTGCTAATAGAAAACTATTCAAATAATTGATAACCAAATATGAGGCACTATTCCTATTACTGTTATCTGACTTGTCAGATTGTCATACTTTGAAATTGAATTTCCTCTATTTAGCTTATTTAATTTCTTACTCAGACAACATTTCAGAGGATGAAGAAAGTGAAAAATATGACTTATTTTAACTGCTTCTGCATACTAGTTTGTTTTGAATTTGTCTTGCCTACTTTTAATTGTGATTTGTTACATTCTAGTAAATTTATGTTCCTTTGAATAAACTACTATAGCATTTTTAAACTACGTTTCGTTGATACAATTTTTTCAAATTGAAGAAAAAGTTTAAATCAAATATTTGTATTAATTTTTTTTCACTCTAGTGATCAAGTGATTTATTTTCATGGATAATCAACATTCAAAAGACGTCCAACTTGGAGAAATGGTAAAATTATTGTTTCTTGGGTTTTAATGGAATATTACTGCTGGGGTACCCAAAGGGGGTGGCAAATGTTTCATTTCAGGTAGATTCTGAAAAGGAGAAAGAAGGAGAGCATGGCAAAAAAGTTCTGACAAAGCTCATACGTACCATTTGCAGCAAATTTATTACTTAGCAGTTGAAAAATCGTGCATTATTGGTTAACTTACAATGGGCTGAATCACTTTCTAAAAAGTATGCATNGAATTTAAAAAGAGTTACAGTCACAATAAACAGACTGTACCTTTATAATCATAAAGGTTGGTGAGTCCAGTCAAAACACAGATTTGATCTGTAGCGTCATGCTTCACCTTACACCTTTACTTTACAAAATGGAAAATCTTTACAATAAACCAAGGAAAATGTCAAAATTTCTGAGATGAATTTTTTTTGCAAACTATCATGTGTAAAAATACTAAATAAAAGGAAGTGAGTTACTGCTTTAATGTTAGAGTTTTTAATTATTCAAGATGAATCGTAAATAGCAAAAGGTCTATTTTCCAAATATAATTTTTTTTAAAATAAAGCACGGCAAATTTTACTTATTGTTCTACAGGAAGGCCTTCCGAAGAATATGGGTCAGTCCTGGTCAGCAAGTCAGCATATAATAAAATCAAATCTCTGAAAATTTAGGGTCAGCCGGTCAACCTTGACATTTTGAAGCACCTGACTTTTTCCTCTTTATTTATGAATGATATTTGTGTCATTTCCATTGTGATATTTTGAATTGATCTAAGTTTGGGATGAATTTACAAATACATTAATTTTCAACTTGTTCAGTAGCAAATTCAATATTATTATTTTCTCTATTTTGAAAAATTAGGGTCGGTCAGGCCTGTAGAACAACAAATTAATTTGGTCTCACTTAATGCCAAAAAGAAAAAAACTTTCGAGCCAGAGAAATAATTTCATTTTTCTAAAAGAATGCAAAAAAGGAATATTCATGACAAAAGTATCAAACCACACTTTAAACGCATGCAAAGGAAAGTTCATAATTCACGACAAAAGTTTTCCAAGTTTTAAGAGCCATTTTTTTTAAAAACCTTCAGAATAAAGAAAGTCTGATACCTCACCCTCTTAGATTTTGATGAAATTTTGACCAAATGATCTATCACACAAGAAAATAAGACTCTGAAAATTTCACCTTGATATCTCAAGTAGTTTTGAAGATACAGTGTCTCAAAGATAGGCTACTAAGCCAAAATTGACCCCTAAAAATCATGAACTCTGGTGGGGAGCAGATTTTGAAAGCTAATGAATTTTTATTCAAGTACATTAGAAAGCTGATTTACAGTGGATTTCAAGAACTTTTTGTAGGGAATCAGAAAAAATCAAATTGAGTCTCCAAAATTTTCCCCGAAAATCTCTAGCACCTCCTGTAGAGGGCTTCAAACTTTGCGTAATCTGGGTTTGGAAGCACTTTTAGCTGGCTGCTGATGGTCCTTGGGACTTTTTTGAAGTAAACTTTTGACCTGGAGTGGTTTACTGGTGGGTTTTGGCCACAAAAATAACATTTTCATCAGGATTTCCATCTTTGCGTAACCGTCAAAAATGGCCGAAAAAATTGCTATTTTGGCAGACCTGGAGCAAAATTCAAGATGGCGTATCTTTTTAAGGCAACACCAATTTTTTTTGAAATTTTCAGCAAGGCTTCCTTAGTAGGTCTAGTTTATAGCCTCAAAAAAATCTCAATGGGCTTTTGAAGTCTCTTAAAGATATGATCAATTGAAAATTTGCTTAACTTCGTTGTTTTCTCCCTCGTAAAATGCTAAATCAGGCCCACTTAAGGGCTCTAACAGGATAATTTTTGTCAAAATATTGGTTGATCTTCTCTAGCCAACTAATCATTGGCATTAGGGGAACAACTGAAAAAGATTTCAGGTCATTTCCATCCATCAACAGATGACATTTTATGACTGTTTCTTTATTTTTAAGTACAGAATATGTAAAAAAATGAGACTGGCATCTGGCCTTTCCTACCTTTCCAGAGCCCATATTTCCAGGAAACGCCTCAACCTTTCACAGTTTGGTGAATAATAATCTTAAATATAAGCAGGCTACTTCAACTAAATGGGTTTAACAGTACTTAATTCCTATTCAAAAACTTTTTAGACTCATTCAGAAATCCTACTTTGACAATAATTTGCGCTTTACCGCAAAATTTCTAAGTCCAAGTGTTTTGATTAGCTTTAGACTGTCCAATATTTCTTGTCCAGAAGATTTAAACAGCATTGTTTGCAGTATCTCATAAATTATCACCCTAGTAATGTTGCCTAGTTATTAAGAATCAACAAGTAAGACTTTTAGTGTACACTATTATGGAGATATTGGACAGTCTAAAAGCTAATCACGACACTTGGACTTAGAAATTTTGCGGTAAAGCGCAAATTATTTTCAAAGTAGGATTTCTGAATGAGTCTACAAAGTTTTTGAATAGGAATTAAGTACTGTTAAACCCATTTAGTTGAAGTAGCCTGCTTATATTTAAGATTATTATTCACCAAACTGTGAAAGGTTGAGGCGTTTCCTGGAAATATGGGCTCTGGAATGGTAGGAAAGGCCAGATGCCAGTCTCATTTTTTTACATATTCTGTACTTAAAAATAAAGAAACAGTCATAAAATGTCATCTGTTGATGGAAATGACCTGAAATCTTTTTCAGTTGTTCCCCTAATGCCAATGATTAGTTGGCTAGAGAAGATCAACCAATATTTTGACAAAAATTATCCTGTTAGAGCCCTTAAGTGGGCCTGATTTAGCATTTTACGAGGGAGAAAACAACGAAGTTAAGCAAATTTTCAATCAATCATATCTTTAAGAGACTTCAAAAGCCCATTGAGATTTTTTTGAGGCTATAAACTAGACCTACTAAGGAAGCCTTGCTGAAAATTTCAAAAAAAATTGGTGTTGCCTTAAAAAGATACGCCATCTTGAATTTTGCTCCAGGTCTGCCAAAATAGCAATTTTTTCGGCCATTTTTGACGGTTACGCAAAGATGGAAATCCTGAAAATGTTATTTTTGTGGCCAAAACCCACCAGTAAACCACTCCAGGTCAAAAGTTTACTTCAAAAAAGTCCCAAGGACCATCAGCAGCCAGCTAAAAGTGCTTCCAAACCCAGATTACGTAAAGTTTGAAGCCCTCTACAGGAGGTGCTAGAGATTTTCGGGGAAAATTTTGGAGACTCAATTTGATTTTTTCTGATTCCCTACAAAAAGTTCTTGAAATCCACTGTAAATCAGCTTTCTAATGTACTTGAATAAAAATTCATTGGCTTTCAAAATCTGCTCCCCACCAGAGTTCATGATTTTTAGGGGTCAATTTTGGCTTAGTAGCCTATCTTTGAGACACTGTATCTTCAAAACTACTTGAGATATCAAGGTGAAATTTTCAGGGTCTTATTTTCTTGTGTGATAGATCATTTGGTCTAAATTTCAGCAAAATCCAAGAGGGTGAGGTATCACACCCTGAAGACTCTTAAAAAAAATGGCTCTTAAACACACGTTGAAAGGAATCTCCAAATTCATGACAAAAGTATTCCACATTTTGAGCGCAAATTGAAGAAAATCTTTAAGTTCATAACAAAAGTATTCCACATTTTAAAAAAACGCATGTGAAAGAAAAGTTATAGTTTACAACAAAAGATTTCCATTTTAAACGCATGCGAAGGAGAAGTTCATAGTTCACAACAAAAGATTTCCCCATTTTAAACGCATGCGAAGGAGAAGTTCATAGTTCACAACAAAAGTTTTCCCCATTTTAAACGCATGGAAATGAAAAGTTTCATAGTTCACGACAAAAGTTTTTCCCATTTTAAACGCATGCAAAGGAAAAGTTCATAGTTCACAACAAAAGTTTTCCACATTTTAAACGCATCTGAAGGAAAAGTTAATAGTTCACAACAAAAGTTTTCCCCATTTTAAACGCATGCGAAGGAGAAGTTCATAGTTCACAACAAAAGTTTTTCCCATTTTAAACGCATGCAAAGGAAAAGTTCATAGTTCACAACAAAAGTTTTTCCCCATTTTAAACGCATGGAAATGAAAAGTTTCATAGTTCACAACAAAAGTTTTTCCCATTTTAAACGCATGCAAAGGAAAAGTTCAAAGTTCACGACAAAAGTTTTCCACATTTTAAACGCATCTGAAGGAAAAGTTAATAGTTCACGGTAAAAGTTTTCCCCATTTTAAATGCATGCGAAGGAAAAGTTAATAGTTCACGACCAAAGTTTTCCCCGTTTTAAACGCATTTAAAGGAAAATTTCATAGTTCACGGTAAAAGTTTTCCCAATTTCAAATGCATACAACGGAAAAGTTGATAGTTCACGACCAAAGTGACCCCATTTTAAACGCATGCAAAGAAAAAGTTAATAGTTCACGACAAAAGTTTTCCCCATTTAAAACGCATGCAAAGGAAAAGTTAATAGTTCACGACAAAAGGAATAATAAGAAAACTTCATCATCATTAAAACCATTTCTTGTGTTGTGACAATCACACAAAAATCATGATCCAATTCAACTCACAAAAACCAAAGACTGAAAGAAAGATTGTGCAGGAGCAACAGTTGTTGTACGAAGGTGGTACTTCCCTAGGATATACTATAGTTTGGCAACAGCCTGACAGCAGTTTAATCATCATGTAGAAGGTGTAGACAACTCTCTTTGTTCTTGAACCAACAGAAGAAGGACTATGCTGGCAAGAAGAGAAAGTTTTTTGTAGGTAGGCAATAGCAACCGGTTCAAATGAATAAACGCGCGGGAAAACGGGGAAAACAAACCAATCATAGAAGTTCTCTTGCTGCAATATGAGGATTTAGTGCGAAAACGGAGCGATCTGAGGAAACACGAGAGTCATGTAGCAATGCACGAAACAAAAAAGTTTAGCCATATAGGGCAATTTAGTATATCGCGCGCACATTTTACCAAACGAGATACGCGCTGCGCGCGCAAAAAACGAATTTAACCATCCGTAATTCCAGGTCTCTCCGCCGCGATTCCAGGTTTGATCTGAGGAAGGGCGGACAGCTTTCTCGATCATTTCTGCGTTTGAAAGATTGGATATATATAGTGATTTTTCATTTGCGCTCCCCAGCGTAGGTGAGATTTAAAGGTACATATACACGATAGCAAAACTGCTTCGCTCATGTATATTCGCTTCGCAAAAATAAGTTTAGAAAAAATTTGAGAATAAAATTTCGAAAGAAGCTTGAGAAAAAAGATTTAAAAAAAAATTCAAAAAAAAGATTCAGAAAAAATAAATTCGAGAAAAAATAATGGCATTTGAATTTTTTAATCTAGCATAATATAAAGAATTACATTTTATCAAAGTTTTTTTTTCTATATTTCATC
>NW_027103541.1:87219-144018 GCF_902728285.1 Clytia hemisphaerica
TTTATTTTTCAGACTCCTTTTAACAACAGAATAGCTTGTATTTTAGGGTCTCGAGTACCTGATCTTCAAATTTTCTCCCTTCCGGCCAACCATGGTGGCCCCTCAGGATAATTTGAGTAATTGAGTAATGCCTCTGTAATGTAGGGAGATATATGTATCAGGGAAATAAGCCGTAATTTTCTCCCAAAACTTTGGAACTCAGAGAAAAATAGCTCGTTGATTCTTATTTTAACCCTAGACTATTCCTATAGGAATCTACCATTTTGATTGACGTTTACACCACGGTTTTTAATCTTTTGCTTACTTCAGAGAATTCCGTCGGAACCATGAAATCGACGGAAAAAATCCCGTGGTGTAAACGTCAATCAAATGGTAGATCTCCTAAAGGACTAGATACAACTTGACAGGGCTAAACTATCTCCCTTACCTAATTTTGACATAAAAAACTGTCATACAAACAAATAATACTCTTTGTACCGCATCTGTATGAATTCTTTTTTTGCGTAAAAATTTTTCTAGTGGGGGGGGGGTGCGAAAAAAATATTGGGCCTTATGAGGGGGGGTTCGAAATTTTTTTCCAGGCTAGGGGAGGGGGTGCGAAAGTATTTTGGGATTTTTCAAAATATCCTCCACTCCCCCCTAGTAGATACTTTCTGACCACTCCCTTATTGAATTTAAACAATGGTGAAATTGTTAAAAACTTGAATCATCTTTGACATAACCATAACCTTGATTGTTAAATAAAGGCTTAACAAAAAACAATAGGTTAACAGAAGAAAGCAAAAGGATAACAAATATATTTTCTTTTTGAAAATGATCAAAATGATAACATGATAAAATGATGAAAACTAGGGAGATAACGGGTTGTAACAAAACATGCAGGACAACAAAACCTAAAGCGAGAGAAACTTACTTCAACTATTAATAAGGATAGACAGAAGGTCAACTCCAGCATGAGGGAAGTCTCCTGGACGAAATTTCTGATCTGGAGTTGACCAAAAACAAAGTCAAACAAAACCAACAACTTCTCACAATCAACACCCAAGTCTACTAACATGCACCAACCTTTAGGGCAAAGGGGTATGTACAAATTAATTTAAAATGAGCCCAGTCAATGCTGTGTCGTAACAAACAGTTAGGAAATTCAAGATGAATCTTGATGAGGGCGGAATATGGAACTTTTCTCAACCTTTGAAATCAAATATAAAGGAAAAAGGGTTGTTGATTTGAAAAATGTTGTGGTATGAGTCTTTAAATTTGGGTTGCGGGTGGATGTACCTTTTCTCCTGGGTGGTTGTACCTTTTCCTGGGTGGTTGTACCATTTTCTGGGTGGTTGTGGCTGATTGTACCTTTTTTCTGGGTGGTTGTACCTTTTTCTGGGTGGTTGTACCTTTTTCTGGGTGGTTGTGGCTGGTTGTACCTTTTGTCCTGGTTGGTTGTACCTTTTTCTGGGTGGTTGTACCTTTTTCTGGGTGGTTGTGGGTGGTTGTGGCTGTTTGTGGCTGATTGTGGCTGGTTGTGGCTGATTGTGGCTGGTTGTGGCTGGTTGTGGCTGGTTGTGGCTGATTGTGGCTGGTTGTGGCTGGTTGTGGCTGGTTGCGTATTTTAGTATTACCCAATCTTGACGATATCTCAAATCTTTCTGAAGAAGAGATAAAAACTTCTAAACACCAAGAACACCAAGAAGAAATCAAACTACACCTATCTCCAGAAAAGATAAAAGAACTTTTTGGATGTTCTCAAACGAGAGACAGTGAAAGAAAGTAGTTCTGATTCAAATGCTACAAAGCTAAAGAGAAAGAAGATAAATCAATATTTTCTTCCGGGTACTGTCTCTGTCTCGTCAACACCATCTAGATCTAATAAAAAATAAACATTTTTATCGAAAATACCTTCTAAAACTTCCTCGATTTTGAAATTAAAAGACATCAAATTTTATGATGCTCAAGAAATTAAAGATCCCGATTTAAGTTTTATTGAAATACAGAGAAGGGAATTCTGGAATAGTAAAGCTTCATCTATAATAAAATCTCCGAAATATCATAATTGGACCACACACGCAATAACTGGGTTAATTAACTCTTCCTGGGCCTTGAAGAAGTGCTGTCTCTTTGAAGAGAGTGTAATGGAATTTGATACAGTACAAAGAAAGAAATTTTCCTTTAAAATGCAACCAAAAATCTAAAAAGGATGACATTCAGCAAAGATAGCGTCGAAAAAATAAACGATGAAATAAAAAGTTTAATCACGTCTTTCGAAGGTGAGAAAACCATTTTACAGAAAGAGAAAGTCAGATATGCGATCAAGGAGAAACGTGCAACCCTGGATTTAGAGTACATGGAATTGAAGAGAGGACAAGATGCTTTACGGAAGAACATTGAATTTTTAGAAAAGGGCCTTCTTCAAGATTCCCCTGAATCCGAAACCACTGAGCTTTCTCCTAAAGAACATAACGATATCGTTGCTGAATGTCTCGCGGAAGAAAGTGCTTCTGATCCATCTAATTCTGATGATGATGCGTTTTAAAATTATGGTACAAGAACCACATAATTCAATGACATTTTGAATGTTTCTGATATTCAATGTAACAGTAAGGATCATTCAGAGATGTGTATAATGGTGACTCCCAGTTTTAAATTTTGTTTTTTGCAGACGGGTGTTTTACTTTTCATACTTTCAGTAGTTTAAATTCTTTATACTCTTTTGATTTAATATTTTTAATAGGATTGACACCATCGTGCTTTCCTCGACCAAGCCTTTACCGTGTTCGCGTTTTTTGATAAGAGTTACGCTGTTTTTAGAAAAACTTTTAGAAGAATTTTTCAATAACAGCTCAGCCTCAAATTTTTGGCTGAGAACGCCGAAAATGGTTACTTCTCTAAATCTCCATTTTTGCCTCTCATTTTGGGTCAGTGTTTTATTACTGAAGAAGTGTATTGCAGGAAAGAATCTTGATTTTTGAGATGGATTTATAGATGGAAAAAATTCACGTAAATGCTCCTTATTATTTTTCAGTCTTCCAAACTTAAGAATCTCGATTTATCTAACTCTCAAAGAAATCAATGCATGTAAAGAATTCTGATTAATTATTAATTAGTTACATAACTGTTCTTTGCACAATCTTTGATTTCACAAATGGACGGGGACTTGTTTGGATTCATGAATAAAATTCAGCGTGTCTAGTCTAATATGAAACATAAAAGGAAAAAGTATTTTCGTTTCAACATTGTTTTTACCATGTCTTCCAATGAAGCGAAGAAATTCTAGGATTTGTCTTTTAAACTTGATTGATTTTATTTCTTTAATCCTTAGGAAATGGAGATATACAAAAACCATCTGAAGTATTTTTACGTTCTTGTGTGCTAATAGACCTCACTATAAGGGTACTAAGTTTTGCCAGTGCTTGATCGAGTTGACGAGAAAGGGAATCTCTATCCTTTTTTTTCTCGAAGTTCTATATAGCCTTGTATATAATACTCTCTGTGACACCCCTAAGTCCAATATGAGCTATGATGCTAGTTTTTAGAGTTTTAGTTTTAATTTTTGATATTATTTTTTGTTATTTTACCCTGTGGAAAGTTGTATTGAGCAGATATTTTTGTAATTTTGATAAGCAAGATTTTTTAAAGCTGTTATTAAAGTATCACAAAATCGGGTACAAATTACTGTTCAAATATCATCAGGTGCTTTTGGAACACCTCTGTCTTCATACATTTCTACTTTTTTCAAACATTCTCACTGGTAATAAATTCAACGTGAATTGTAAGGTCCTATTAGTTTTTTTTTGTTATTCTGCATTAATAATGGAGTAGTATACATTTTGAGATTTCTTTGCTTTGCGAAAACAGAACGCTCCGCCAGCCCTTTTATGTTGATTTCTATTGAAAACAAGCACTCAACCTTGATTCCTAAACGCAAAGGGACTAAAATGTTAATTTTGATTTTTGTTTGAGAAATGAGGATGTAATGAAAAATACGTTTCATGACACTAGCTTTGATATCTAAGAATATGCAAAAGATTTTATTTTTTAATTTTGGTCCATGAAAACAAACAATAATAGCTGGACAAAAGGTAAAAACATGACAAGAAAAGTCTGATGTTAAAGATTCAAGTCCAAAATGAAGTACAAATATAGCCTAAAAACATTTAAAAATATAAAAAAAGTAACCAGTGCTAATTTCAGGACAAAAGAAACCATGGCCAAGACACTTGATCTAAACTATTCAAAACCAATTCTTCAAAAAATGAAATGAGGTACTTCTATAATTTTGAAAAGAGTGAATTAAGACGCCACAAAGTCAACTATTATTAAAAAAATAATAAAGATTGATTGATTGATTCCCTTGAGAACGGACCGAGTCCGAAACATGTTGGGAAAAATCAAAATATTGCACTGCATTCTTTTTCACCGTCCAACATATCAAATAATAAATAAAATATCAAAAATATCAAAAGTTAATGTCAAGGTCAAAATAAAGTAAAAAATATAGCCTAAAAAACGTTTTAAAATAGAAATATAGCAACCAGTGCTAGTTTCAGAACAAAAGAAACAATGACCAAGTCCTGATAAACACTATTCAAACTCAATTTTTTCCAAAAATGAAGTGACTTCTATAATTTTGAAAATAATGAAATTAAGACTTCAAAGAGGAATTCAATTTTCTGGAAAATGTGCAGAAAGCCAAGCAGAGTTGATTCAACTAAGTTAGTTTAAGAGACCAAAACTTGTCTACAGCGTCAAAAAGAAAATCAAGATCACAGTTAGTCTGGAGACCATATTCTGTTACAAAAATATTTCTATCCTGTCAAAATCCCAACAACTTCACTGAAATACAGAGTATGGAATTATTGACTCAATTCAAATCACTTCAAATCACAAAAGAAAAAACCGTTATCTTTTCAAAACAATTTCAAAGCTCGCGCCACTTCTTGAAACAATAGAGCTTTTTGACGTCGTACTTTTGTTTATCAAATCATAACAATAAGATATTAGCCAATCAAATTCTGCGATTGATTTTTGCATCTTGTATAATTCCCGGCTACTATACTGTGTCTATACTTTGATATTTTTTTGAAACCACACAGACAGAGAAGTCGGGTCTCCAAGCTAGATCACAGTTTGAGCATTCAACACCATTTTCAGATTCAACACACTTGCGATTACATACTGGGCATTGGAGGGTTCTTTCAAACTTCCCTGCACAGGAAATGTGGGTAACAATTTTGACCACAGTGTGAACTGTTGCATCTGCTAGGTTGTCGAATGCTTTGGATTCAACATAACTGAAGGGAGCTGAATATGCTGTGTTCAAGTACATCACATCTTTGAAAATATACAATCGAACATTTTTGATGTTGTAGGTCTTACCAGTCTCCAAGGTAGAGCAAGCATCGCCGAAAAGGTTGAGCTGGATACAGCCAGTTTCATCTCGCAAAAGACACACTTGTTTGTCAATTGGTCCCCTTTTAGATTTGCGGATAAAAACCTCACCAAGAGAATGACATTCAGCTTTGATGGAGATCATTTGTCCTGAGGTTAAGTTTCTAAGTTTTTTAACAGTCAAGCATCATGAGAAATAGTTGAATTGTGAGCAAATCGTGCTTCTCTTGGATCCATGAAATCAATTTTGGTAGGTGGGTTGATCCATCCTTTACCCCGTGAAACATTATGATTATGTATCTTTACAGGACTCTTGGAAGACACAGCATCGCAGTAACGCTGGCGTTTGTTTGGAGAGAAGCACAGTCCTGTTTTCGAATTCTCTTTAAACTGGAGCGTATAATCGAAGTAGTCTGCATTAGTGGTACTTGCTTTCATAACTGGGGAAACATTGTGAACATAACATACATCTGTAGTTGAAAAGAAAAGTGTATTTTGACATTTTGAACAAACAGGAAATAAATGATATTTCTCAAGCCAAGTTTTTTTTTCTCAGAAATTTTTTAAAAATTGGTTCATATCTTCTGTACACACTAGAATGAGGGAATGTTTTTCATTACTTGACCTCAACTGAACCTTTTAACATAAACACAATAGTGTGCAAGAAGTCCAGAAGAAATTTTGCATTCAAATTCTCAATAAATTTATTGCACAGCAGGCAAAACCTTCCCCCACAGCATAGATTTCAGCATAATTTAAAATATTTGTAATCTATCGGCTCTGCGCCCCAGTTCTATTACTCAACACTTGACTTTGCTACTACCAGGTGTTCCTGTGAAAAAGATTGTAATTTTGGGAATAGATGATGTGAGGCCCGTAGTCCGCCTGAAAGGCTTGAGTCTCCCACCTTTTCGTCCCCTCCCTGGAAGAAAAGTGAATTTTGACGACACCCATTTTAGGGGTGCATGTCACTAGTCCGACACTTTCTAGTCCGACAGTAAAATAGTCCGAATCTATAAGATATATCTATCTCCCTTACAGGATGGCTGACTCGAATTTAATTGTTGAAATGGTCAAACACCGGACCCCACGGGTTGAGTGAGCAGAGAATTTGCGGAAACACATCAAAGGTAATCAAAGGTAGGTAGGTGTTTCATATTATAATAACATACTAAGGCTGGGTTGAATAGTTTTATTTAAACAATTTTAATGTGTAATTTTAAATTTCTTTAGGTAGAACGGGCTGTGTGCAATGAATCAGGAAGTGGAGCACCTAGAAGCAGGAACACTTGTTCAGTAAGTATAATCTCAATGAAATTTAAAAACATAATTTTGTTGTTCAACTTGATTATTATTGAATTATCTAAATATTGTTTTCTTCTTTTTGAGTTATTTTAATGAATTACGCATTGCGGTATCATTGATGTAATAGATTGCGATTTTGTGCAAAACTAATTAATCATTAATCTACCTCTTTTTCAGGTGGATCGCCTTATTCCTTACCTGGTGAGCATTAACCAGACCATGTCTCAGATAAAGGTAAATAGTGCAGAGTTTGCTGCATTTGAACTTTGTTTACCTCTTTCATAATTTAGGAAATTATCTAAAAAAAATTTATCATTTTTTTCAAAAAGTTGAAATTTAGATGAGTTGCAGAAAGATCCTAATTGCATATCTTTTTTCATAATTGCCAGGATGTGTTGGTCGAACAGCAAAGGGCCAGTGCCCCCTCAACTACCGCAAGAGCCAGTTAACGAAGAGGATTTTGTAAGTAAGTAAGTAAGTAAGTAATAGTTTATTTCATGTTGACGAAAAGGTAGCGACAAAGGCTAATAAAAGTCAACGCTACTTTACAATTAAAAAAAAACTTATGTTTTGTTGGCAGCTCATCGTCGCTGCTAATGAGGCTAGATATTGACAGCTTTTGGTTTTTGTTTGTTTTTAACAAGTGAAGGTTATCTGTTCTGGGACTCCCTCTCACACGCCAAATAAAATCACCATCACATTCGGAGTTCCATTTTTTAGCTTTTTCGCACATCTCTTTGATTTTTCTTCTTTCATTGATGGTGAAATCATCAGTGATGCTTAGATGATATCCAAGCCATTTCAACTTTTTTAAGGCTTTAAGGTTGCTCATGATGTTTTCTTTTTCTTCTTCACTTTGCAAGGTCACCTTTATCGGATGATTTTTCTTCGCCCCATTTTCATGTGCGAACCCAATACGATGTTGATGCGTTGGTTTGATGTCGCGGATACGAAAGTGATAATTTTATTGACCAGTGCAGTCTTTGCATCAACAATTAGCTATTTTGCAGCTCCTAAAGGAAAATATTTTTTAAAATCTGCCGACACTTTTTTCCAACAAAGTATAATCTCACCTCAAAGGAACTTATTTCCGTTTTCGAAAAATTATAAAAACTGCATCTGCTAGCGAAAGCAAGATACCTATACCCCATAGAATGCCTTTAAAATTAGTTCAACCAAAAGCAAGTTATGGCTTTTTTAATGTCATTTTTTTGCCTAGTCTTTTTTGTCTGCCATGACCCTCTAGTTCAAATCTACCGGCCTGGTATCTGGGAAGTGTGCGAGGTGCCAGTAATTAACACCTTAAAAATTCAGCCTTAACTTTAAACATTCTTTTTAACCATTTATCCATTTTGCACCCCTTAAGATTTTCATACTTTCTTTTCATTAGATACTGGATGGTGTCAACTTCTTGCAATATCAAAAGGTGAAACGGCCTACCAAGATGGTCATCTTGTTATCTAAACATATATGGCACGACGATTTAAAAAAGGGCATCATTGAACCAGGGAGGTCGATCAAAAGCAATGTTCAAATTCTTTGTGGAGAGCGTTTGGCCCTCTTCAAAACGCGGGTAAGTTATGGCATGTCTTAAAATTACCATAATTTTTAGATCGCATTAGTCGACAGAAAATGACCAAACAAATGACTGAACATAAAGGGTACTATCATGTAGTTTCTAACCTGATGTGTAACCTAATTGTTTTTTCGCTGATTTTCGCGAAAAATCTCAAAAACTGATTATTACGTAATAATCGATGACGTCATCAAAACTAAAAATTGAATTTCTCAAGAATGGTTTATCTAATTGTCTTCAAACTTTCACCAAAGATGTATCTTAATAAAGTCGATCATTTGAAAAAAAAATTTTTCGAAATTTTGATGACGTCAGTAGAAAATAGGATTTTTCATACCCTTCACGTTCAGTCATTTGTTTGGTCATTTTCTGTAGACTAATGCGATCTAAAAATTATGGTAATTTTCAGTTTTTGAGACATGCCATAACTTACCCGAGAAGTAAGTTTCTCGACATACTGTGAATCGTTTTATAGATCGTGAGATACCTTAAAGGAAGACATTTTGGCGGGAATTTAATTTGGCGGATGGCCGAAAAAGTTTTTTCAGAGGGAATTTAATTTGGCGGCTGGCTGGAAAAAATAAATTTGGGGGGAAGTTAATTTGGCGATTGCAGGATATTTCTGGCCAAAAATCGTTATTAAATAGGCTAAAAATTTGTTATAAGGCTCGAAAAAGCAGGAATTTCTGAGATTAATTGAATAAATTAAATTTGGCGGATGGTGGAAAAAATAAATTTTGGCCAAATCCGCCAAATTTTCTTCCCGCTAAAATTTCTTCCTTTAAGGTATGTTTATGAAACCGTAAAACACTGATTGCCTTGGTCCTTTTTCTTCGTTCATTTTAGTCTCAAATATTCCTTTAGCATGACAGTTCATCTTTTTTGTTCAGGGCTTTTGAAACGGGTGCATGTCACTAGTCCGACACTTTCTAGTCCGACAGTAAAATAGTCCGAATCTATAAGATATATTTACAATTTAGAAGTCTTTTTTCCGACGTCACTTTTGTCCGAAAACGAATGATTTTAGAGTGTCGATGTTGAATAAGGGTTTTTCACTGAGATAATATTAATATGTTAATTTTGGCGGCATTTTGACATAATTAGAAACAAAGGAACAATCAAACTTGCGTAAAGATAATTTATAACAAAAAGAATGCACCGCCTTTAAGAGTCCCTTTTTGCTTGTTCAGAATTATGCTATAAGGGTTGTAAAACACAAACTTTAATTCCGCCCCCCCCCAGCCAAAAGAAAGGGTCGTAAAAACAGCTAAATCCAATTTCTTGACTCTTGAAAGCCTAAGGGGCCCAACCTCAAATTCGGAACTTTGGATTTTTATAAGCACGTGGTTGCTTATAAAAGATGTGCCTCCTCTTCGGCGGTTCATATTTCGTTTTATATGTTATTTTGGACTCGTTGTCGGACAAAATTGTTGTCGGAATACTGACGCATTCGTCAAATCCAACGTCGGACATTTTTACTGTCGGACTAGAAAGTGTCGGACTACTGACAACCTCCCATTATTATTATTATTATTATTATTATTATTATTATTAATTTATTTGGTAAAGACGGTCAATACAAACTAGCAGACAGTGAAAAACCACTGATGTGGACCTACTATAAATCTAAGATAAAATATACTATTATAATTGTTTAAATAAGTTAAAATATAAAATGATTTAGAACATTAGAGGCCGAGACCAAAATCTTAGTGTCCTCAAAATTTTGAAAAATTTAATTTATTGAGATTTAAGTATTAACTTAGATTTTGTTAGGATGCATGAATAGGTTGATAGAGACTAAAGAAATTTGTGAGAATTTTAAATGTAGGTTTGACTGCAGGATCCATTCTATGTAGTTTAAAATAAAATTTAAAAAAATTCTATGTATATATAATGTATAAGATATATAAATTGAGATAAAATATTAATAGTATAGATAATTTTCCGGGTCACGAGCCCTGGATGTCGAATTGTAGCCAAAGTTAATTTTGGGTATAACTTTTGATTCAAGTAATGCCTTTTTGAAAGTGGCTAAAGATTTTTTCTCTCGAACACATAGGGGAAGGAGGTTCCACGATGTTGAAGCTCTGTAGGCAAAAGAGCGTTTGTATCCGACATAGTTGAAAGCTGGTTGGTCGATTTTGCATTCGTTTCGTGTGCGTTTTGTTTTGGTTGATTTGTTGATGAAGTCTTTCAATAACGGTGAAGTCAAGTCGTTGTAGATTTTATAAGTTTTGCATGTAAGGATGTTTCTTATAGTAGAAAGCAAGAGGCTTCCACTTTGATTGAGCGAGAACTTCACAGTCTTTTACTTTCTTCTTGATTCGTTCGATGAAACGAGCAGCTTTAATGTGGATCTTTTCTATATCGTCCAGTAGGTGATCAGCACAATTCCCCCAGATCAAGATACCATATATTACTGATGGTAAAATACCGCTATTATAGATTGTTCTAAGCGTAACTTTATCAAGAGTGTTCATTTTGTAAAGGTTTTTAAGTTTGTTGCTAAAGGCATTACACACCATTTCCGTATGAGGGCCCCATGATAGTTTATTGTCAAGAATCACACCAAGACATTTTGTTTTGTCAGTTATTTTGATAGAATTGTTGTTGATCTTAACATCTGGTAGGGGACCAATGAACTTCTGTTTGCTTAATATCAATATTTGACATTTATCTGGATGGATTGTAAACAGTTCTCTAACGAATAATTAGCAATTAGTTCTATTTGTTTTTGCAAGTTAATCATTACTTCGTCAACACTGTCAGCTATCGAGTAAGTCTCAGAGTCATCTGCATATAGGTCGATTTCCTCATCACCAACATCTGGCATGTCATTCACGTACATTGAGAAACATTGAGGTCCAAGTGTCGATCCCTGAGGAACGCCGTATTCAACAGAGGATTTGGTCGATGTAACTCCATTCACTTTGGTGATTTGCGATCTTTCTTTGAGGTAGCTCATCATGAATTCGGGGAAATCCCCCGACACCCCACATGCAGAGAGTTTATTCAATAGCACTTCATGAGACACACTGTCAAAAGCTTTCTTAAAGTCAATCATAAGTATTCCTACAACCTTTTTGTCATCTAAGGCTTTATACCATGTTTCAGTCAAGTATAATAGTAGATCTTCAGTTGATCTAGCTGCTCTAAAACCCCATTGGTGTTCATTTAACAAATTAAATGTGACAAGATGATCATTTAGCTGAGAGCAGATAAATTTCTCAACTACTTTGCTTGGTATGCTGAGTAAAGAAACAGGTCTATAGTTTGAACAATCCCTTTTTGAGCCCTTTTTGAATACACATGAGACTCTAGCTATTTTCCAGTTGGTAGGAAATTTCCCAGTTTGAACACTTTGTTTCAAAACTTGAAACAGACCCGTAGTTGACGCTGATTCGTTAATTTTTAAATCTTCAGCAGTAATCATATCAAGCCCACACGCGTTTCCAATGTTGACAGCTTTAGTAAAGGATTTTTCAAATAATTCGAAATCGAGCTTCACATCGGAGAGGGTTGGGGTAACTTTGTATATTTGCTTGTGTGATGCAGTAGTGTGATCCTCTCCAATATCAAGAGCTAATTTCTTGCCAACATTTGCGAAGAAACTGTTCATGAGTTCCGCTTTTTCTTTGTCGTCAGTTATGATTCGCTTGTTGTCAGCTAGGGGTCCAATAGTACATTTGTTGGTGTCTCCATTGAACTTTTTTACTGTTTTCCAGAAGCTCTTGGAATTATTAGATTTGTCGAGTTCATTTCGCCAGTACTTTGCTTTTGCTGCTTTGATTGCATTTGTACACCCGTTTCTTGATTGTTTATATAGTTTCCATTTGGGTGATCCTTTTGGAGAGCGATTTGCGTTCTTGAATAGTTTGTAACGGTTGTTTAATAATTTTCTAATTTTTCCCGTCATCCAAGGTTCATTTTTGGAACGCACCTTGACTTTTCGTGTTTGGACGTGTTCGTTAATAACGCCATTAAAAAGTTCTTCCCAGGCCCATAGAGAGTCGTCAACATCATCGAATATAGAGACAATGTCCCATGGAACCTGCGATAAGTCTTGTTTCAGTTTATTTTGCTCGGCATTTTTGTAATCTTTAACTGTTCTTAATTTTGGTGGTGGACGGTCAATAAAGTAGTTCATAGTTACGTTTATCAGGTTATGATCAGAGATGGCTGATCCATAACTTCCACATCGAAGGATCTTGGTGTCGTTCACAGGTATTATAGCCAAGTCAATCAATGTTTTAGAGTTCTCTGTAATACGAGTGTAATCTTTTATAACATTCTGTAAAGCAACTTTCGCCAAGCCTCGATGAAGCTGAGGTGTAAGATAAGCATCGTCTTTAGCAAGATCAATGTTCAAATCTCCAAGTAAAATGATATTTGACCTGTGCGAGTACTTTTCAAGAATTGGTGTCAAATTGTTCAGAAACTTTTTATCATCAGGTGGGCGGTAAATACATCCAACTAAATTGTTTGTGATTTTATAATAATTTCTGCCCATACTGACTCGATGGCTTTCATATGTTTATCATAGTCTAATTCATAAATGTTAATATGCTTTTTATGATAAATGAGGGTACCTCCCCAGTTGTTTTTCTTTCCTTTTCGGTCTTGTCTTATCAGTTCATAGCCATCGATCTTTATCTTACTGTCCTCAATCTTTTTCGATAAGTGTGTTTCAGTGACAGCCAAGATACCAAGGTTTGATTCCAATAGTAATTGTTTAATTTGACCCAACTTGTTGACGAGTCCATTCACATTTATGTGGCCAAATTTCAATCCTTTCTTGCCAATTAGATTTGCAATGCCAGGGAAGGCTTCAACACTTGCTTCATCTTCGTTTCTGTTGTTGTTTGCCATCAGTATTATTCACATCTCAAGATCAGAACAAGAACTTTTTGCTTCAGGAAAGCGCAGGTTGATCGCAACCCTGGTGATGCTGACTTATTGATGGGTTTTACAGCATTAACCCGTGAACCATATACTTTTTGTATTTTTGAAATTTTGTGTTCTATTTTGTATTCTCCTTCTTGTTATTTTTCTCATGGTTGGGACAGTCACAATTCAGTTCTGGATATCATCCCTTCTTAGTTAGTATTTCAAGCCCCTTTCATAGGATTCGTGTTTTCTGTACATCAATCTATTCCGCGTCATTGGGCGCGTTTACACGGACTGGCATTTGACATTTAGCATTTGCTCGCAAGGGATTTGGTTTTAATAACTTTTCCATTTTATTTTTCTACATGACTTTTCAAGGAATCATCTTTTCAATGTCATGACAGAAAAGACGATCCCCTTACGTTCAAGATTTCCAGTTTAAACAATAAAACGAAGGGAATCTCTCTTAAAAGTCCTTGAGCTACAGCAAAACTTGCTAATTTTATAATGTAAA
Organism: Clytia hemisphaerica; assembly: GCF_902728285.1. Classification (NCBI taxonomy): domain Eukaryota; kingdom Metazoa; phylum Cnidaria; class Hydrozoa; order Leptothecata; family Clytiidae; genus Clytia; species Clytia hemisphaerica. The sequence continues at coordinate 100,887 of NW_027103541.1, forward strand.
AAAAATTGAATAGAAAGTGTGCAAACACTTTCAAAATGTCATTTTTCTCTTTATTTTGGTTCTTTTGTTTGATTTGAAATACCAGAAAAGAGGATTCCTTCTCTCAAAATGGCATTTCAAATGCCAAGGCGCTGGCATAATTAAGCATTTGACAAACCGAACAATAGCACGGAACAATAGAACTCAAAAGAATACTACAAGCAATTACAAATGCCAGGCAAGTGAAACGCAGCCACTTCATTGATTGCACTCTTTTGTGAATTGAGAGATAAATTTGATAAAAACATCAAACAGAAAGAAAGACTTTTGAATTCCCAAGTCTGTTGATATGATATGATATGAGGTCGCAGTTTTTAAACTATTTGCTTGTAGGGAAATTTGTTCAAAATACAAGTTTGAATGGAAAATGGCATGTAACAGATGCACGAATCCTATGAAAGCCGCTAATTAATTTGATAACAGCTCATCATTCCTAAGGCATTTGATGATCTGAGAAGGTTCATCAGGAGATTTTCATCCAATCAGATTGCTCAATTTCGTGTTTGTTTACTTTCGTTTTCACTATCGATTAACTCGATGTCCCACTCGCGTAATGTTAGCTTAGCCCGCCTTTGCAACTCGGATGTCTAAATATCTAAAAATCTAAATAAAGAATTATTTTTCATTAACTTAAAAAAAGTTTGAAACAATAAAATGATTTCCGTAAGGAGATTAGGCTTTTTGTGAAAGTATATGAATAGCGTCGTTATGACGTTTTATCAAGGTCCATGTCACATTTATTCCTTAATTACTCATGATGTAATTACTTAAATTCATTTTTTTCAAAAGCAGTTTGCTCTTAAACATGTCAAAGAAGCGAAAACATAAGGTTTTATCTTCAAATTCTGAAATTGATTTTTCGCTATGACCAGAGCCATTAAAGAAGGTAATTTTTCGATTCAATTTCTCAAACTTATCAATTCTATAGAGATGCCTATCTTAGTGACTTTAATTCGCTCATAATTTGTTTTTTTATCCAGCCTTTATCGTACAGTAGTTATTTTCTTTCGTCATAGATTTTATTACAGAGATGCACCCAAATATCTCGCAATTTTGGATGTTCTTTTTGGAACTACATCACTATTCTCTTTTAAGCCTTCCAAGACCAGCTTTTTAAAGGAGGCGACTCATTTGCATTGATGGAGAAAAAAACAGGATAGAAAAAGAAATTGACGAGTCCATGTGTCTTTGACATACGGGTTGCTTGATTTTGAAGAGCTTGAAGAATCCAAAAGAGTTCTGACTCTACCACTAAGCTGTGGAAATATTGACCTATGAAAAATACAATTAAAATAAAAATATAATTTGAATATATACTCAGCAGAGCTAGTTTTACATGATTTTTATCTCTAATAAATTCAAAGTGCACTTAAAACCAAGATGAAAGATGGGTTGGTCTAAAAAGCAGGGTAGCCAATTGGGGTAGCCAATTGGGCTAGGTTGTGGGGTACCTAAATATTTTACAGACCAGAATAGAAATACCGAAAATGAATGCATAGAACCACATTTTAATGACCAGGGAGCACGAATCTGATTGATACTTAGATTGATCATGTACAAAGATAAACAAAGATATAAATTACCACGTGTTAATGCACGAGGAGTAAGAAATAGAGCTTCATTATAAAAGCTATTTCAAAAGACTTTTTGTATCTATTATAAGCTGCCATATTAAAAAATTTTGAAAGGAATTAATTGTTTGAAACATCTAAACATGATATAAATTAAACAATAGATTCAATAACAAAGGATTGTTAAGATATGACAAGATTAGAGATCATATGGCCCAAAGGCGATTTCAAAGCTATTATCATCGAATTACAGCTTCACGGAAATAACAATTAAAAACATAAATAAAATCTAAATCTAAAATATTAAAAACTGTTTTGTATATATTTTTTATTCGGGTCTGTAAATTTTCAAACGAAGCCAAGCAGGAAGACAAAATGGCGCTAGGTCTCTTGAGAAGTAACAAAGTTTAGTACCTTTGGAAAAAAGGCTATTGTGGCTGAAGTTCGAAAGGAATCTTAAATTTTATTACATGGAATCATTAACAAGATGTTGTATAGTTATTTCCACATGAAAACAGGTTTCAGATTTCAAAAGTTTAGACAAAAAGAGGTACCCCATAACCTAGCCCAATTGGCTACCCCATTGGCTACCCTGCTTTTTAGATCAACCCATGAAAGATGTGTTAGATGTACACGAAATATAGAATTTGTTAACATCAAAGATTTCGTCGTCTATTTTCTGATCAAGATAATGATGGGGAACTTTTTTTTTTTTTGGTTCATCTTTAAACTTTCTTTCTTTCTTAAAGCTTTCTTTAAACTACCAGGGTAGTTTTCTTAAATTTATAATAATAGTAGATTGACAGCATTGGGAGGTTAATAATAACATTGAGAATTCTTTTAACATTAAACTGAAATTTTACTTACAACATGTTTTCTTCAACAGTGGATGTTGATGAAGTGGATGTTGTTGAAATTGAGGTTGTTGAAATTGATGTTCTTGATGTACTAGAACCATTTGAAAGATTTGTTCTTACAACTTCAATATCTTTCACAAGCCTCCCAAGGAGTACATCAACATTTGGCATTATTAAAATCCGGAATTTGTAAATAAATATTGAATTAATTTGAGGAATATTAATTTGTTATAAAAAAATGCATATGCATGCCTAGTAGTTACTCAAACCATTGCGGGTGCCATAATAGCACCCAGTTACACCCCTAATCAAAATTCCGACTTGCTGCTTGGGTACCAAGTTTTGTATGATTTTGGGTCAAGCTGGAGTTTTTACAAGGTTTTTGATGATTCGGTTGGTCGTTGAATCTTGAGACAAAGGATTTATTGCTTTTTCTAAAGAACGCATCATCTCTATTATTTCAAATGACCAATTTGTGAAGTATCTTATAAAAACTCCAGCTTATCCCTTGATTTTACATCCTTTCATAATGGTTAGGGGGTCACTTTACATATATCCTCAAGTCACAAAGGATTTGAAAAAAAACAGTTTTCAAGTTATTGAGCTCATTATGCCTCATACAATTTTATACAGGTCCCTTAAAAAAAACAGAGACTAAAAATGCCTTTAAAAATTGGGGAGAATTCTTTCAAAATATAAAGATTAGGCTGGAGCTACTATTAATATTTCGAACCTTTATCATAGGGGATTTAATTGATTTAAACAAATTTCTGTTGTTTTTCAGCATGGAAATTACAAAATATAGAATAATGATATACTTTAAAGTATGAGCACAACAAGATTGCTGTCAAAGAAACATATCAGTAAAATGAAATCTTACTATTGAAGAACTTTTTCATATCGGGGTCTACTATTGAGCCTTATAATTTTCCAAGATGGTCTTATACATTTTGAATGATTTAAGGGTTTCAGGGGGTTTTCTCTCTTTACAAACACATTAATAGTTATTTTTCAGTCCTCTTATTGTAAAATTTGACTTTTCAGAGGACGTACCCTTAATCGTAAGTTTGTCTAATAACAAATTTGACACCCCTTTTTTAGAAGAGTTGGCTCCATCATACTTCAAACATTACCATTTTACATCATTGTGCAGAAAATCAGAAAAAAAACATATCAAGTTAATCGGAAGAAAAATGACAAAAGGGAATTTCCCCAAATAAAAAAAATCAGATTTAAAACAGTAAAAAAAATTGATAAGTAATCGATATCATGGGATCAATATAATTCTATGATCCATAATTTGATTGAATTGACATTAGATGCCGTAGTGCGAAATGGGGTTTGAAAGTGGGTCATCCCCCCTTAAGAAAGGGAGGGAACAAACTATGGAGATTTATAAGTATATATAATCGATAAATGTTCCTAACCAACAAATTCTTGAGTATCGATCCCCACACGATCCCCACACGATCCCTTATCGGAATCGAATAAAATAATAATATGAATAAATAAGTCATAAATAATAAATAAGTAATACATCTTTCCCGTAAATGGCCTGGGACAATGTGCGCTCCACCGTTGTGTATAAAATTGTTTGGGAGGTAAATGGACGTGTTTTTGCCTGCATGGGGTTAGTAGGGAAAGTGGGTTTAAGCTGCTAACTTTTGATAGGAATCTTTTCTTGGCAAAAAAATTTCAGAGTGGTATATTATCACGAATAGCAGTGAATAGAAAGAACATACTAAAATTTGATGGAATTTTGATCGATAGAACTTCAGAAAAGCTAAAAACCAACTTTCTCTATCTAATAAAGCAGGCAAAACAGGTTTATTACCTCTAGAGACCAAACGGTAGAGAGCATCAAAATAATGTACAAGCATATGTTTTGCAAATTACAGGAAAGGTGTATTTATCGATCTTTCATCGATCCGTTCCGATTATCGCTCCTATCTAGCCCATCTGCCTGGTATTAGGCATTTTGGACCTGTCTGTCGCTCTTAATAACCCCCTTGGGAAATCTGAACGATGACGCAAATCCCCCCTCTCAGAGGGGGGACTTCTCAAAACAATACGTCATAAAAAAGTCATTACAAAGTTAAACTACAATCCAACGGTTTAAAAAAAGAAGAACAAATAAAATCGTAATGACGTTTTCTTTTTGAATTATGTATAAAATCTTACACGCTCAAAACCAGACAATACCAGGGTATTGTCTAGTGCTATCGGTAAGCATATACATTTTTTTTATAAGCATAGCACTTATAAGCATATCTAGGCTCAGATATGGGGAAAAATTAAGCATATGGCAAAGCATTGCTTGAGCCTATAAAAAATATTTTTTCCCTGATTTTGGCTTTTTTTGGCTGGAATTTCACGGATTTTCAGTATTTCCCTAAATTTATGCTTTAGATTTAAGCATCCCCTCAAGCATTTTTTCAGCCTTATTAAGCTTTCGAACTAAGCATCTCTGAGCCTGTTTTCGGATTTTTGTATGCTTATAAAAAAAAAAACATGTAAAAGCTGATGATACACATTGAACGAGGTTAATATAGATATATAGCTGGAGTGGAAAGAGTATGGTTTTATAAAAAAAGTGTGTAGCCACAGAGAGGATTGCTTAAACATTATCGACATTATAATATGCGTCCCAAGAAATCTTAATAACCTTGAACCCTGTCAAACCTCCTTGAAATCTTTTACAAACTAATCAAACTTATTATATCCATATCAATAAACATAACATTCAACTATTTTTGAAAAGATTATCTCGTTGAAACACGTGGTGATTTGTGCCGTGATTTGTTGCTTTTCATGATAATTTTACAGACCAGATTTCACAGAAAATTTCTTCAGTGTGAAATATCCCGCCGGCTAACTATTCCGTCGACCAATTTTTAGTCTCTGTTTTTTAAGGGAACTGTATAAAATTATATGAGGCATAATGAGCTCAATAACTTTTAAAAGTTTCTTGAACTGTTTTTTTTTTTCAAATCCTTTGTGACTTGAGGATATATGTAAAGTGACCCCCTAACCATTATGAAAGGATGTAAAATCAAGGGATGAGCTGGAGTTTTTATAAGATACTTTACTAATTGGTCATTTGAAATAATAGAGATGATGCGTTCTTTAGAAAAAGCAATAAAATCCTTTGTCTCAAGATTCAACGACCAACCGTATGTAAAAGCATTACTCAAATTGTTAAACAACGACAACATGACAACAAAATCATTGTTTGGCAACAATGCCCGCTAAATGTAAAATTTAACAATGACATTTCCAATAAAATTATAAAGTCTAAACGTTAAAATATTTTGAAATCCAAACGTTGTTTTAAATCTGACTTGACTGCTGTTTGGGTTGGTTTGATCAAGCCATAAAAAAAGTTTTCGCTGAAATCAATTGATCCTATTACAGGAACGGTTACTCCAATCAAATTATCACAAGAAGTGTACCATGAAGTTTGAATGCCACAAAACAAAACAACCATTCTGACCATTTATCGAAAATTTCATTCAGCAGTTGACAGCTAACACATCAGCAACAAGTGGAGGATAGGACAGATCTCACCTCTCCCTGAGGAAGTGGTAAAAAAACCTAAGAATGATACTCAAATAAAATTTCCATGAAGTATGAACAGCAGCAACGTCATTTTACAAGCAAAGGATGCCTCCAGTAGCTTAAAAAATCAGCAGGATCCTGCCTTGACAGAAATCGCCATCTTTGTTTATGTTTCGCAAGTGTACAAAAGTGAAAGTAGCAGCAACGACACAAAAACAGACATCTCGCACTAATATGATATAATTTTAGATACACTTTTACTTTGTTTTTAAATATGTATGATTTTTCAATAAAATTTACGAGGTGAATACTTCTTTTCGGTGGCTAAACAGGTGCCATTCTTCAATACAGAGCAAAGTCGACATTTAACGTCGGAGGTAGTAGTTTTGGAAACACTTTTTCAAACATATACAAATTTACGCCCCACGTACGCAGATCTTGCCAAAGGATGCTACACTCCCTATTCGGACGCTTTGCGCCCTCAAAACTGTCGTTCCGCAAAAATGTACCAAGATGACGACAAATTCGAGCTGTTGGATGATGATGTTGTTCTTTTATTATGGCAAAATTGGATAAATGCACTTCAGAAATGGGCAAAGTCTCGTGGACTTGAGGAGAACGGGAGAACATATCCGGATACGAACCATATAATTTGAACACTTCATTCGTAACCATTTTATGTGGAGATACGCGAAAGAAAGAGTATGGAACTGCTTACGAACCTGACTCGCTGATAATAATGCAGGCGTCTTTGCAAAGGAGTCGAGAATACAATTTTTATGAAGAATCTTCTTACCGATAATAATGTTTGAAAGTTTGGATAATGGATTATTAGTCTTGTTGTTTGACATTATATTTTTGATATATTTATCTGCAACAATTTGAAAGTGATATGGGATTGAATGATTTGTGTTTTGAAGCAATACATCATATTTCTACAATACATAATAAATTTTCTGTCTTACTTTTGGAATCCCCATTTCGGATCCCTTACAAAGCTAGAATACAAATAGACTATGTAGTCAGAATGTATTCCAAGGAAAGTATAACTGATCCACATCATAATCATAATCTAATAATCATGTACTACCTACATTTGGACTACACTTTTTGAATCACATCTGGATTGCATTTTTAGAAAGCTGAATGTGTAGTTCAAATGCAAGTTAAAATCTGTAATTCAAATGAAATCGTGGATCTTATTCTGATTACAGTCCTTGGATTATCTTTGAAATACAAAATATTTAAACAATAGAAACAATCCCAGAATGCAATATCTGGACAACATAATGGCAGATTTGTAAACACAGACTCCTTCTCCAGATCTCGGTATTTTCTGACTGCTCTGAATCTACAGTGATACACATTATAGAACAGCAACCCTATTAAAGCGTAATTTCCTTAGTTTACTTCTAAGTTTAGAACTAGATGATCCTAAACTTTCACAGCAGAGGCTCACACAGTTACAGGTATATTTTATTTCTTAAAATGCATTGATTAACAGAAAAAAGCAGTGCGCAACAAATATATTCCATGAGGAGCAGTAAAGGTCTAAAATTTTCCAGTTATTCTAATGTCCGAAGAGTTATAAATTTTGAAGCATATGCTTGTGTTTGGTTGTTTAAAGAAGTCACCGAGAGTCAAACACACATTAAATTAGAGAAACTTACACTTTTCCTGGGGGAAATCTTTGAAGAAAATTGAAGCAACACCAAATTGAAATGAAAGAGCAACTTTATTCTTCTTTATTCTTGAAGTGACTGTATCCTCATTTTATTAAATTATTGATAACATTTCTTTATCCGAAATAGCCTTAAGATTTTCCTTCTAACATGACCTACTTTCTCAAGAAATTTGTTAATTTTACCATTCAGATGTCATTCATGATGACACTACTGGGCATGCTCAAAGTGTTTTTACAATTAGATTACATTATTGGGAAAAATCAAAATATAATAGCCACATTCGTTTTCACCGTCCAACATACAATTAGATTACACTCTGTCCAATTACTGATATTATATTGTAGTTCAAAGTAATCCAGTTTCTGGATTACATTTGACTTGCATCAAAATTTTAGGTACGTGATCCAAAGATAATCCTAATTTTAAAATCATATTTTGGATCACATTTAAAATATATCAATTGGTGAATTACCTTTGAACTAGTCTTTAACCATGCTTAGATTACAGTACAGTTTGTAATGAATAGCTCTTTAAGAAATGATAAAATCAGTCATATAATTAACCAGGACTGATGTGGTATTTCATGAAATCAGGATTTATACCCCCTTCTCTGGTCAGCTTTTCTGACAATTTGTTTATTTTCAATAATGTATTCTGTTGATCACCCATGTAGGTCCATCAAAGTATTTCTTTCAAATTTCATAAACCAGGGATCGAGGACAGAATACTGTACGCTTTTGTTTAACCCCCTCTCCCCCATTCACTGCTTTCATACTATATAGCCGATCCTTTCAAAAACTTGAAAATGTCATATCTTTCTTTAAATACTTATCTTGAATCGATTTTGTTTATTAACTTATATTTTATTTTTTTTAAAGATTGTGGAATCAGCAAGTGTCAGGGAGGACCAAAAACCCAGTGTCTAAGATGTGGTGACATGATTGCTCCCAATGGAAAAAGTTCGAGATTGTAAACTTGTGATGTGTCAAAAGCTATAGAAAATATAAGAATAGCGATTTTTTTAAGTTATCCAGGATTTTATAAAGGTTTTTCATACAAGTTGATCCAGCCCTCAAAGGTTTTTAAAGGAAATTCAAACACAGCAGCTGCATTCTTGTTTTTTGTTAAACATGAAATATTTTCTTTAAATGTTTCAGTAGCCTCATCCGAGTGCTATCATCAGTGAAAATAGAAACCATGCGAAATCTGTAGCAGAGAGAAGGGCTTGACATAATCAGCAGTAAAAACAACCCTTGAGTTTGATTTAGTTGAGAAAAGACAAGTGGCGGGAAAGTAATCATTAGTGAAGTACCACATTAACCTTTGTCTTTCTCTGCAGAAATCAGGCTTCGTTTTTTTCACTTCACGTTTTGTATTTTATTTAGTTATGCAACAACACTACCTGGATCTTCAACGATTACCTCTACGAGATCAAATGCAACGTCTGATTGGTTATCGTTTATCTCAGTTTCACCGGAAGATCCATTGACAGCTAATCTCCCGACCAGAGGATCAGTTCCTTCCTTGAGAGCTTCAAATAATGCCACAAATAATTCCACAAACGTGGCGACATATATCTCCTCACCAAGATAATCCACAGAAATAATTCCTGTCGAGCACGATTTTGATAGTCACATCTTTGAATCGGTGACATCGTTATCGGATTCCTGGTTAAATACTCCAATTTCGTCACAGGAAAAATCAACTCGCCACTCATCCACAGTAGCAGTTCCTTCTATAATGCCTTCGAACCTTGACATTGGAATAGTTTCTCAAATTTTGTCTACTCAAGCATCCACAGTAGCAGTCCCTTCCTTAGTTAGTACTATAACTGTTCATGAAAATATGTTTAGTGAAATTAGTGAGACATTTAACAATGACACTCTAAGAATGGTTGACGATGAGAGAACATTGTTAACTATTACAGGAAGAAAATTGTGGCCGGACGGACACAATGAATAAAGTACCGAAACTTGATCTGTCGAAACCGTTAAAAATTGAGTTTGTTGGTGAACCTGCAGATGACTTTTTTCATCTATCTTTGCTGAAGCGGAAGTCAATATCCTACATGGCCCCCCAAACAAGTTTACCACAATTCACAATATACAAAGATTGGAAAGAGGTGAATATTTTTATTTTGGAAACTTGATTTCATTGGCGATATCTCATAATTGTGCTGGCCCTCGATTTTTGACAAAGTCATTTATCGTCAAGGATTCTCAAACTAGAAAAAGCATTTGTTGAGAAGATTCTCAAACATCCGTTGGTTTCTCTTATCAACAAGGAGATCATTGCTGTAAGTGTTGGGTTAGAGCTTAATAACCATAATAAAGAAGCATCCTAAAGATGGCATGGCCGAACTTGTTTTTGGAAAAGAATTAATGGCAGCAGATTTAAAGAAAGTTTTGGAAGTGGTAAACGATAGTCCGATTACCATCCAAAAAGAAAGGGAAGTGGATTTCCTTGAAGAATTTGACAAAAAATCCGAGCATATTGAATATCAGAACCTTCTATGCCAGGCAGTGACGACGAAGTCAATAAAATCGTCATAAAAGAAGTCCAGCTCAAAAATATTCTTTGTGTCATGACCGGTAACTTCTCAATCAATCGACACATTTTAAACAAAAAAGTTAAGGTTTTGTTAAAGGAGAACGAAAATATAAATAGCCACCCACGCTACTCTTGGAATACCTGTGAAATGACTGCAACCTTCCCTATAACAAACGATTTCATTAATGAAGAAACCTTCAAAGAGAAATATCTTGAGAGTTTATCACAATCCCCCTTCTTTACTGCAGTTTAATGGCAGTCGTTTCTCTCCAAGACTTCTTGAAATCGCACTACTTAAAATACTTTTGCTGAAAGATAAATCTGAAATGCGTACTTGGAGTCCAAAAGATGTTACCAGTGCTGAAATGTTTGTTTTGTTCTCGTTAAATAATTTGAAACTCAAAATTGCTTTTGAAATTGGTAGTAAAATCTTAGTTTCATTTCATCACAGCTTCATTCTGGTTCATACAGGGGGAGGAGAGGGCACTAAAATCTCAGTCATGTTGTTTAAATCCTTTCAGTTTTAAGGTGGTATCCAGATTAAAATTTGAGAATTTGAGCGGAAGGGATTTTGAATTGACTTTTATGGTGGCCCATACGGGTTGTATAAAATTCTTGATTTCTGATTAAATTTTAACATTTAGACGACAAAATCGTATTACAGGGTACAGAAGGACTTTATTCAAAAACTGCTCCGCTCGTTTCATAGAGAACCGCCTAAATCTCAGAAACCGCTGTCTTTGTGGGCCACCATAATGAGAAATTTTCGAAAAAAGTGTTCAAATTTCTAAGTTAGGCTAATGAATTCGAAACTACATAAAAATTGATTTTGAAACATTTGTACTTCTTAAAATAATTTTCTCAGGGGGTTTAGACCTAACTGTATGAATTAGATAAAAACAATTACACAAAGACACTTATGCTTATCTTTTATTTGAAAACCGAAATTAGATTAAATCTGTCGTTTTACTTATTCACTGTTACCCCCTGGTCAAAATTCTTGAAAAGAAAGTGTAAATATTTGCAAAGCAATGTAAGATCTTGTAGCCAAGAATTTACAAGATCTTTCTAATATCCGTGTAAGTTAATGCAAATGTGTGCAAGTCTTGCAAAAACATGCAAGACTTTTCTTGTGAATTCTTAGGAAACTCTACACAGAATAACGCAATATCTTACACATTTAAAATATTTGATATTAATTTCTCGATAAAATTATCGAAATGGTTTGTTCTACAATCCTACAAGAAATATTTGAGACAAAGGGGACTTCCCGGTGTAATTTTGAACACCACAATTGATTTTTAAGTGTCTTAAACTACAGTTGGAAAGTAGAGTTCTAACATGAGACTTAAGACTTAGGAGCTTAGGATCTCAGGATTTAAAAGCTCAAATTTGCTCGAATGAGGCTTGGAATATAGCCTAGAAGCCATCAAACCCCCCTCTAAAATCAAAATATTCAATGGAAGAAAGTGGAAGTGCTAAAATAGCAATTCTCGCCCGAACTTTAAATTCTGAAAAACGTTTAAATACAGTAAAATATCACTATATTTCAAGGGAGATTGTCTGAGAAACTGAAAGATGCCGAATTCTGCTCAGCAGGGGTTCTTATTCTAAGTTTAAAGCAATTTTTCTGACTCAAAAATCCCCTTTCTTCAATTTTTTTTTTAGGGGCTAACTAAAACTCGAAAAAAAGTCAAAATTTCCTGAAATTTTCACGTTTTTGACTTTTCGTAAATTGGACCTTTGCAAAATATTAAATATTTCATAAAAAAGTGATTTTGGCCAGGAGCAAACCCTTCAAAATGGTCCGAAACATGCTTTAAGGCGAATTTTAGAGGTTTTCAGGTAATTTTGGATCCCCCGCAGAGTAGAAATCAGCATTTTTCAGTTTTTCAGACAATCCTACAAGAAATATTTGAGACAAAGGGGAGTTCCCGGTGTAATTTTGAACACCACAATTGATTTTTAAGCGTCTTAAACTACAGTTGGAAAGTAGAGTTTTAACTCTGAGTTTTAACATGAGACTTAAGACTTAGGGATTAGGCCTAGGATCTCAGGATTTAAAAGCTCAAATTTGCTCGAATGAGGCTTGGAATATAGCCTAGAAGCCATCAAACCCCTCTAAAATCAAAATATTCAATGGAAGAAAGTGGAAGTGCTAAAATAGCAATTCTCGCCCGAACTTTAAATTCTGAAAAACGTTAAAATACAGTAAAATCTCAATATATTTCAAGGGAGATTGTAGATAAAACTAAGAAGTATTTGTGATAACCAAATAATAGCCAAAAAATACACATCTAACCTATTGCGTCCAGGCCAGGAAAAACCAATCAATTTAAATTACTTTTTCTGCATTCTTTCAGATTTTCGTTTTTCATATATACAATGCTTTTATACACATATTAAATTATTTATATATTAAATAACTACATCTTCTTTGTCTTCGTCTTCTGGTACTTGTTTGTCGGCAGCAGCAGCAGAGCGACGCATGTCACGTGCGCACTGGTTAACACTTTCCCGGCACGAACGCCATAAGTTAGAGGTGTATTTTTCTCCATAATGATGTTTCAAAGGGAGGTCGTCAGTATTCCGACACTTTCTAGTCCGACAGTAAAAATGTCCGACGTTGGATTTGACGAATGCGTCAGTATTCCGACAACAATTTTGTCCGACAACGAGAGGTACATAAAAAAGGCGTCCATACGCCTTCAAATAATACATGGCCAAGTGATTGTGCAAGCGACAAATATTTTGACTCATTGTGAATCGGAAGTTATATTTCTCGTTGTTAGTACAAATACAAATGTCATTTGTATAAAATGTTTCTCGCTAAATTGAAATTGTCATTAATGAAGTTTCTTTGGAATTTAGCTTTTTTTTTTTGAACTGCTGCCTGTAATTCTTCTTTGCTTGATTTTATCTTTTTTTGGTAAAGAGATGCAGTCTCGCACACAATAAAAGGCTTGGTTCTGGTTAAATGAGCTTCTGTCTCTGCTGAAATGCCTCTGATTGTTTGATTCAGTAGTCGAACTTTGCTTAATCTTTGAACTAATTCATTAACAATAAAATCATCGTCTAAATCTATCACGAATGCCCCCCTTAAGAGCTCACAAGATTCTTCTGCATTAATGCAATATAATTTGATCGGTTGAATGTGTAATAATTGAGAAGGCAGACTTTCCAACATACCAGAACAATTATGTTACATGTTAGTTTCTAAATAAGAATATCAAGGAGTGAGGAATTACGCATGCTTTTTTTTGTATTTTGTTTTTACACCAAAATGTTAGGCTGGCTATGTATTATTCTTTATGAGCTTAATGTCTACAAAATTGATCAATTTCTCAATGCAAAATCAAAATAAGAGTTGGCTGCTTAGCACATAGCCCCGAGGACTTAAGTAGTCTCGAAATCACAATTTTGGTCAAAGTTGATTAGGGGTTAAATTTCTCAGAGAGGGTATTTACGAAGGACAAAATTTCACGGGGCATTTTAATGAGGGTGCAATTACTGGGCCATTTTTCCCGGGGCAAAATTTCCCAGGATAAAATTTTCTGAAATCAATTTCCAATTTCAGGGGACAGGAAAAAGTTATACTTCCACACAAGATATGTGGACAAATTTTTTTTCCTGTACGAAACTCAAGAAGTTTTTTACACATGACCTATCAACGTCGGACAAAACACTGTATGAACAGTCTGGTGCCAGTCGTAAATTTGCTTGGAAGTTTTAAAGAAAGATAACTTTCGTGGGGGCGGCCACCTTTTATTTTTCATTTGTTATGGGCATGATCACTGCTATCAAAACTGTCAAATCAGCATAACAAATAACAAATTTTTTGAAAAAATTCAGGACAATTGGCCTTAAACTTTTGAAAACTGAAAAATTTCTTCAAGCAGCAGCAAAATACTGATAAAAATCCATAAAACATTGTTCAAGCAAAAACAAACTTTTCGCAAAAAGCCAGAGGGACAGGGTCTAAATTTTGGAAGACTGAAACATCTGGGAGAATTGCGCCAAATTTGTACTGTGTCCAACGTCCGTCACACAAAATTGACTTCACGCTTTTTTTGGCAATATCTTTGAAATAAATCATCATAGGAAAAATGCATCGAAGTGAGGGAATTAGTTTACATCACAGTATTCTGTGTGCAAAAATCCAAATGCTAAAAGCCTCTTCTTCTAGGTCAATTTTGTGTGACGGACAGGACAGCTGATGGGACACGGTACAAATTTGGCGCAATTCACCCTTTTGTTCAAAGAAATGCAAAATATAAAAGTCCAGAATGGCATAGCATTTAAATATACGCAAAGATGTAATCTTTTGAAAACTGAAAAACTTTCAAGATTGGTTGCAAGCAAATTAATTGTAAAAATTAGGTACGTGCGTAATATCTTGAAAACTGAAAAATTTGATTGGTTGATAGCAAATTAATTGTAAAAAACTGGTATGTACGTAATCTCTTGAAAACTGAAAAATTTGATTGGTTGCAAGCAAATTATTTGTAAAAAACTGGTACGTACGTAATCTCTTGAAAACTGATAAAACTCATTGGTTGCAAGCAAATTAATCGTAAAAAACTGGTACGTATGTATTTTCGGAATCTACACCCAAAAAAACATTAAATATCGAAACCCGGTCAAAAATTTCCAAGTGACCCTGACCCGATTCGAACTCGGATCCCCAGTGCGTGAACTTTGGACCACTGACTTGGCTAACTTTCTCTGGGGTGTGAACTCTTGAGAACTGAAAAAACTGATTGGTTACTAGCTACTACTTGTAGTTTAAATTAGTTTTTGGTGACCGGTTTTGAGAAACAGTATTTAAGAGGAGCATGTGGCAGAGAAAGCACCTAAAATATGATTAGGATTGTCAAAAGAGGGGAAGGGAGGCACAAATTTTGATTTTATTAAGGGGATTCTAAAGAAAGGTAGGGGCAAAAAATTTCATTAATTTTTAGGTGGGGATTAAAATCTTGCAATAATTTATTTCAACGAGGGCAACTAAAAAGACTAGACTGACTAGAAAGCCCCCCTAAATGCTAGACTTTTAGAGAATTTAGAAGCTCCCCAAATTAAAAGGCATGAAACTATGATTGTGTATAATGTGGTATAATTTTCCAGCAGAAACTATATAGAAAATTGAATCACGCCTACAATCAGAGATCCTTGTTTGTTGTGGCTTCATGAAATTGGCAATTTACTTGTACAGTATATCGAATCAAATGAAAGGCAAAAAACACTCTAATGAGACCAAAAGTGTGGAGTTGCATAAAAGTTATGAAAAATTTATGAATGTTTTTTCAGTTTGTGGTGGTACAAGTAACTTGACTTATGATTGGTACAGGCGGAATGAAACGTTTGCAAAAACCATCATTCAGAATATAAATAGAAAAAGCAAAGTACTTAAAGATAAGATTCATTCGATATTTGATGAAGAAATTTGGACCAGCTTAAGTAAAGAGGAAAGAGCCACCCATTCGCTATTTGATTGTAAAGTTTGTAGGAAGAAGCACAAGTCAACTTTAGGTCTGTTGTGTGTTGATAATAAAAGTGATAAGGTAACTTAGAAGAAATTATTGAAATCAGGACTAAAAAGTAAGGCAAAAGTTCCAAAGAAGAAAGTTAAAGAGGCAGCATTGGAGGCTATGGATAGACTCAACGAAAAATTCAAAGGCCGATTTGATGAAAGTTTTGAGAGTACGATTTTAAAGATTAAGAACCTGGAGAAAAGCAAGTGTGCAGACTTTATTTTAAAACAAGTTGTGTGAGAAATTGAAGACAAGTGGAAAAAAACTTCAGTTTAGAGGTTTTTCAGTAAAAAATAAGTTTTTTTTATTCCTCACCCTATTCATAGTTTATTGTTTTTGTAGAGCCATTGATTTTGTAAACCTCAAATTTTCTTTTGCTGCAAAGTGAAAAGAAATTTTTTAGACAAAGTAAAAATATATTTCATATATAATTAGAAAAGATTGGATAATTAAAACCAATGAAAAAGAAAAAGATGAATTTTTTCTCTTGTTTTCAGTTGTGTTGTACACATATTTGATAAATGATGATGGCATAAGGGAAATTCCGCACTTGTTCGACAGTACCCTTGTTCGACAGTACATTTGGTCGACAAATCATGAAAATTTTCGGCCAAATGTACTGTCGAACAAGTGGGAAGATCAGTTGTCAGACTTCCCAGTTGTTCGTAATCCCAGTTGTTCGACGAAAGTTGTCGAATAACAACCTCGTACCCAGAGCCTGATTCTTACTTTTTTATAATTTTGATGGTCGTTTCGAATCGCCCTGGACTGAAAAACTAAGACTGAAATTCACTGACGTCAGCGAAAAAAAAGTTGGATTTCAACTATTTTTTCGCAAGCTTTAATTTCTGGAAGATAATTCTTTTCTGCTGTTACCGTGGTTGCATTGACGTCACAGCTACTAAGAATCAATCACATACCTTAATCGATGGAAGATGTGTATAAGTTTCTGTTCATGTATTTTTTACCCTCCTCTAAAAAGTTGAAAAAATGGCTGATGCTAATGGTAATGGGAAGATTGATAATCCTGTGGCGTTACAGGAAATGACGCTGTTTGTAACAATCTTTGTGATTGATTGATTGATATTCGTTGATATGTTCAAACTGTAGAAACAAATAATAAAGGTATTTCGCGCTATCAACTGATTCGAGCTTTTCATATGGATGGTATAATCTGATGATATAGGTTTAATCTTATTCGTTATCCGTAGGAGTTTGCATTTATTTGGGTGGAATTCCATGCTCCACAACTGTTCCCACGTTTGGAGACTGTCCAAGTCACTCTGGAGAATACTAGGGTCAGACCGTGAAGCTATTGGTCGGTAAAGATAAGCGTCATCTGAAAAGAGACAGCCTTTGGATTTCACACAGAGAGGTAAATCATTGATGTACACCAGAAATAATAAGGGACCCAAAACCGTTCCTTGAGGTACACCTGATTTCAGTGGTGCTGACGAAAATGATTTGCCGTTGACTAAGACTTGTTTAGATCGAGTGGTAAGGAAAGACTCAATCCATGAAAGATATTTACCTCTGATTCCATAATGGTTGAGTTTATGGCATAGCTTATTGTGGTCTGCTTTGTCGAACGCTTTACTGAAATCGAGGAGAATTGAGTCCATTTGGCCTCCCTGGTTTAACTCCTTCGCAAAGTCATTGGTAGTAAGGAGAAGCTGGGTTTCGCACATCTCTTTTCTCGAAATCCATGTTGAAGTTCAGATAGAACTTTGTGATCTGATAGGTGAGTCATAATTTTGCTGTATAGAATATGTTAAAGCAATTTACATACGATTGATGTTAGTGATATAGGTCTATAGCTTTCGGGGTTGCTTCTACACTTGCCACCTCCTTTGTAGGCAGGAACGATAAGGGCATGTTTCCAGGCTGTTGGAACTATTGACTGTTTCAGAGAAGTATCGAAGATTAGTTTAATAGCTGGTGAGACTTCATCAACGAATTTGATCAAGAATTTAGCTTTGATACCGTCTGGTCCATTAGCTTTGGAAGGTTTCAAGGATTTGATTAGCTTGCGATTCCGTTCGTTGATATTCGTAGCCTGGGTATCCAGACTCAAAATTTCAGAAAAAAACACTCTTACCTCAACATACAAAGTTTCTGAAATTTTAGAGTCTGGTGCAACTAAAAAAGTCTGATACAGTTTTGAATGACACAGTCTGTGAGTAAACCCTTGTTGACAGACTATCAAAACTTTGGAAACCCAGGCAGACACACATAATTACTTACCATAAAACCGCTTTTATAAACTCAAATAAACTTTCAAAACTACTTTAAACTACATCAAAGCATCATCCACATTTATAAAGGCTCCTGTCCAGCGGCCATTTTGTTTAGAAATGAACTTGTGTTTTCTTTTTAATTTGTTTATCTTTTTTTGCAAGGTCAGCTTTTTCCATAAATTATGCGCGCGCATCGAAAAATATCAAAAACCCCGCGAAAATTCTGCTCAGTGACTGGGCGCGTACTGACCAATTAGAGACACTCGCATATGCAGGGACAGATATCCCTGCAGACGAGTTACTTCAACCAGACCGTAAACCTGAGACAAAATATTTAAAAAACTAGACGGTGAAATAGTTTACGGTCTGGATATCCAGGCTATGATATTCGTTGATTCGTGTCCTTAAACAGGGCATGCATCAAAATCAATATGTAGGTTCTGCATCAACTTGGATATCAGGTCATGGAAATCGATACGCATCTCCTTGCATCCCTCAGAAGTTGACTACCCTCGTCGCACAATAAGCGTTTTGGATAGCCATGGTCGCATTGAAAAGCAAGTATAATGAGTTAAAATTTTAACCTTAGGCATAATTAGGCACTTTTTCAAACATTTTTCTAACGGACAAACACAAAGCTTCGATAGTCTGGATCCATACATTTGTTACGTCGATTTCACAGTAAATAAAATATATTAAAAGTCACAAAACTTTAAGCAGAACCCTTATTTGGGTCATTTTAAGATTTCAGGTAGAGATTATAAAAGTTATCATCAGAATCATAAAGCAGAACTTCTGAGCCTCAAATGACTAAAGGATATTCATACTAGTGTATTTACCAAGGAAAATCTACCCAATTCTTTGTATTTTTCAAGGAATATTCTTAGAATCTAATTCTTTGTATTTCCCAAGGAAAATTCGACCCAATTCTTTGTATTTTCCAAAGAACCTTAAATCTAATTCTTTGTATTTCCCAAGGAAAATCAATCCAATTCTTTGTATTTTTCAAGGATTACTGCTTCACCTGAAGTCATCTTGGAACGTCTTGATCATATTTTTGAAAAATGGATGAGCTATGAGCATTAGGCACTTTCCGCAATCATGACGAGTACGACAACGAGAACGTGAAAACATCAAATTCACACCTTTGAGCTGTCAAAACTTGTCAAAACTCTGAGTAAACCCCAATTTCTCGTTGTCTCTTCTCGTGCCCGACGGCAAATCACTCATTTTGGCTGTTGTCAGACAACGTGAGAATTCTAACATTAAAATCAACATCAAGCAAAAAGTAAGACAATTTTGAAAAATTATATTTCAGAATCTTTAAACTTTTTATCATTTTTTAGCTTTTTTTCTTGTGCTAGATATGTAAGTTTCAAGTATTGAATTTTCATAAGACTGATTTTAAATTTTTTCAGTTTGTTAATCTCGTTACTAATAACATTACAAAATAC
Source organism: Clytia hemisphaerica (assembly GCF_902728285.1). NCBI lineage: Eukaryota > Metazoa > Cnidaria > Hydrozoa > Leptothecata > Clytiidae > Clytia > Clytia hemisphaerica. The sequence goes on from NW_027103541.1 coordinate 120,369, forward strand.
TTCTGATCACTACAGCATTTTTAGTTTGCATTGAAAAAGCTTCGAGATCTTCTCCAGGATTTTTCGTTTTTCCTTACTTTTAAAAAATGATAGAGGTTGTCGTTGTGAAAAATAATTGCGGAATCAAAAATGAGCCACAACGGCAACTTCTCTATTTTTTCACACCTATATGTTATTTCACAAGTTTTGCCGTTGTCGTTGCCGTTCTCGATTTTGTTCCTGGCCATTCCTTGATCACCCGTGACACACACAAAGCCCTTGATAATTTCAGAAAACATATTGTTAAAGGATGCTGCTCCTTCATACCACCTGGATGTGCTACAAGTACCAATGAAAATATTCACCGGTATACAATTATTTGCTCGATTTAGAAAAATAATTCATGCATTTAAATCACTGACAATAGTTCTCAGCATAGCAAAAAATTTAATTTAAGGTTGAAATTGTCTAAGACGGAATAAACATGAACTGTGTTGTGGGATTTAATTTTGTTGATTTTCTACGTTTTAAAAAATTCCAGTTGTTCTGTATATAATTTAACCTTCTTTTTTTTTGAAAATCTTTGCGGAAAATAAATTTTGTAGTTTGGAGTCAAAGCTCGTTGGTTACTCATTCTAACCTCATTTACTTTTTAATCTATCTTAGATCTTTAAACAAACACTTCAAAGGGCGGCTGATTGGTCCAGAGCTAGCCCATGCGATGTTTAGCGTCCTACCGGGTGCGCCACAAAAAAGTTTCTCTCTTTGAAACTAATTTTCTCGAAATCTAAAAATTTTAAAAGAATCATTCTTATTTGATTGGAAAGAAGAAAGATAGACTGAAATTTTGATGGGTCATTTATTAAATTTGATTCATTAGATCAAAAGTTATGTCCAATTGAATAAAAATCTTACTTTCAGAAAGTGCTCGAAAACGTTAAAAATCGACCTAAATTCTACTTCAAATGGTGAAAATAAATGCACTTGTGGAAAATCCCGACCTAAAGGTGAGAAAAAATAAGCATGCATTGATAGTTTCTCATATAAAAGTAGATGTCGCTGTCTTATAAACAAGCAAGGATGTAGCTCTGAATGTTCCTGTGTTGGTTGTGCCAACCTCTGTGGAGTAAGAAAAAAAGGTGACTTTTCTATTCCAAAATCAAGAAATAGAAAACCCAACCAAATTACGACTAAACGAACAACTGGTGAAGACATGTTAGAGAAGAAAGAAGCTCCCAAAAAAGGAAAGTGGTCTGATGGAGAGAACTTGCTGTTGTACACTTTGATATGCAACAACTATACAAATGATTCGTTATTGGAAGCTTATAATATTCATGTTCAAAAGCTAAATGATAGCTTCATGCTTGTTCGAGAAAAAAGCAAATCTGAAATCAAAGGAAAAGTTGAACATTCCTCTAGGAACTGGTTGCGTTTCGCTCTGAAAGATTGATTTTTAACTTTTCTTTTATTAGCTGACAACATGAATTTTTTTAAATTTACTTGTTTATAAGAGTTTAAAATCTAGTGGTATAAATAGTTACCTTTAAATCAACTGAAATTTTCGACTTTTTTTGTCAGGTGTTTGGATAATCAAATTTAATTTTCTCCAATTTTTTTTTTGTAAAATACCATGTTTTTTAGAAAATTTCTTCACAAAATTTCATCTTTTACGCAGTTAGTACCAAAATTTGGCAATTTTCTAGCAAGAGACCACCCTTTTTTGCAGTTAGTACACCACCACGGTACCAACCGGCATACCGTCTTGTACTAACTGCTTGACTCCCCCCTGAAGTACACGCTTTTTCTTTTATAAGAATAGCCTCTATAAGAATATCAGGGTGAAAATTGCCTAAATCGTAAGAATACCTCCAGGGCTCGAGTTTTGGTCAGTTAATAAGAATAAGACTGTAATTTTCTTCAGAAAATAGAAAGATTAAATTGACACAAAATGCTGCATACGAGGATTCCGTTATACGCATAACTGATATCTGTTTTAAAATTACTCAAATGAGCTATCTGGAAAAAAATTTTTCTCTGAAATATAACAATACATTAAGAATATTCCACCCTCAACCAAAGTACACTATTCTTATAAAATAAAGTCTGTAATGTTATTTTGTCGTGCGTTTATATTTATTGGAAGCGTTAAAAGTTTAACATTGGTCAAAAGGGATATGTCTTATATCTTTTTTAATTTTTATCTTACTTGTATTGCTAGTGTAATTTTGGATAGATTTTGATCTTCAATATAAACCAATATTTCTGGCTGTTGTGTATTTTCTCATTCCAAAGCACTTGATTTTGTTTTAGGACCCCAAGACACTTTACCCTCGCATTCAGGCATCAGTTGTGGTTTTTGTTTTATAATATAAGATTTGAAAATCTTTAATAAATTCTTTTGCCTTATTTCATTTTTAGTGTGCATAATACAGTATTAATACATTACATAAAATAAAGTGCAAACATGAAAACATCACAAGTAAATTCAAGCCAGCTTGACGACTCTGTAAGTGACTTTGAATTTGACCTATCTTGTTTCAGTTCATACACACTGAGGTTAAAAATCAATGAAACTTTATTTTTAAACTGTTTAATTTTCTTTTTCCAGCTCAACTCAGAATTTGTTCACCATCATGGTGTTACTTATTTGAATATAAAGAATTCACCGAAGAAATTACTCAACTTTACTATGAAGAAAATTGGTGTTGTGGACATTAAATCAAAAATAAGGAAACGTGTGCACGAAGTTGATTGGAAAGATGAAGTGACAAGAGAAGTTGTTGTCGGGTAATTTTTGCTCCTTATCAGATTTGAAATGCTTTCTTTTGTATTTACTTTAAGTATTAATAGAATCAATCTCTATATGAACTACTGTTAATTACATCTGCTATTACCCCAACAAAGAGCTAACCCAGTCTGAAAGAATAAAAGTGTTGGCCTTAAAAGTGTTGTTTTGTCCTTCAATTTTGCAGTAGGATTGGTTTTTGCAGCCTCATTGATTTTTCAGACATTTTTCTCTCCTGATAATGATCCTAGTGTGGCGCACATGTTCGACTATTTATCAATGCAGTCTGAAATATGTTTTAAAAATCATTTCAGGAAAGCAGCATTATTGCCCGAATTGTTGGCAACTTTGGTCCAGCTGAGGAAAGGCTTGGCACCATTTTGCAATGGCTTGGTGCCTGATGGAACATCTCTAGCCACTCCAAATGTCATGGCCAATTATAAGGAGTTCTTAGAGGAAAACTGTAGCCATGACGGCGTTAAATTATTTAGGGAAGCTAAATTCATTGGCAAAAATGGCGATACATGGATTTTGTCGGATGAGGTATATTATGTGTTTGATTATTTGGTTTGATTATTTAGTTGGAGTTTCTGGTCTGGAGTGTGTAGATCATAGCTGACTGGGTAAAATAAATCCCAATAACTACCAGGGTAAGTTTGGGTGGGTGTGTCCAAAGATTTTAGGAAGTAAGCACCAGCTTGTGAAGTGTGACATTTTCCTTGGCAAATTTTACATTTTCTTTCAAATTTTTTAAAATCACTCTAAAAATTTAAAAAATTCAACAGTTGTTTATTTTTTTTAATACAGTTTACTTTTACTATTTTGTTATGGTATTGCAGATTATGGACAGCTTTTAACCTTTGAATTTCAATTCACAATATCAGAGGTCAACGATTACCTGAGTTTTTCCACTCTCTCACACAGCGGCCCTCAAAATCACCCATTTTGAATGTTTTTAACTTCCTAAACTTGTCTTGCTTTTGACATTTTGTCTAAATTTTATCGAAAGTTGACTCTGATTGGTCCATAATTGTGAACTGACACCGTATGCTCTAAAAGATCAGCAATGTGATGGGGTCTAATTTTTAAGGACACTGTTTTTCTGTTATATTAAAGTGGACTAGATTAGAAAAAGGCTCTAAAATTATAACCGTGGCAAAGCAAAATAGCATTTTGATCCCTACAGTTTTTCTCTAAGTACCCGGTAGTTCTTGGATGGATGGGCTTCAAAAGAATTTGAATTGCCTTTTTTGGGTATGCTTTATTACCCTGAGGATTGACCTCCTGAAATAGTAAATTTGTAAATATCCACTTTTTTAAGGATCTCTAGAAAAAAATTCAAACCGTTCATTTATCCGTTTTCTTTTTAATTTTCTTTAGTTACATAACAAAGATGGCCACCTTATTCCTGATATTAATATAGAATATATTATGGACGAGCTTCAAGATATTTTAGTTGAAGGGATTACTCTTTCCTCAAGTATGCTTCTTTGGCAGCTGTTTTTAAAATGATTTATCAACTGAAGTCAACAGCAAAATGACACACAAACTATAAGGTAAGTAACTTTGTGCATTTATTATGAATCTTAGGAATCACAGGCAGTGTTTCATTCAATATGAATTTAATACCCTCATATCTCCGACTGTTAAAAGTTATTTCCATCTGGTGTTAGCAGTTCTTTGGCAACTTTGAAAAATTTCAAACAAAGTTTATTGTGGACTTTTAAAACTGCTTTTACCGTACGATACCGGGATTTCTCATTTTGATTTGAATTGTCGAGAAGTTCATTACCTAGTGAAAAATTCAAGTTTTAGGTACTCTGTAAAAATTATTTTAGGTAAGCTAAGAATCAGAAGTTGGACTGTTGGAGGCATGGGAAAATAATGAGAATGTTTGTCAGTAATTTGCAGAGAGCACGATACTGAAATGAAATATTTGGCACAGCATCCTGGTATATTTTTGAGATTGAGACCACATTTCAATCGACGTTCTGGGTATAAGTTGAGATTTTGACTTGGAATATTTCACTTGACGTCCTCGTACAATTTGAGATTGAGACTTGGAATATTTCACTTCACGTCCTCGTACAATTTGGAATTATAACTTGTAATATTTGTGTCCTGCCAAGCGATTTCCATAACACCCGATTTAAACCGGTTATCGAAAAACCGATCTTTGCACCGGTTCACACCGGTTCGCACCGGTGCCGATCGTTCGTGTAACCGGTTCAAACCGATCTAAACCGGTTTCCAAAAAATCTGAAATCTCAGTCAATCAGAACCGGTTGCTACCGGTTTGGAAGAGAAGAACACCGGTTTTGCAATAGATTTCGGCTGCCGGTAGTTCCAAAATAATATACTGCGTATGCGTTTATTAAAAAAAAAGTAAACAAAGCCCCTCCATACAAATCTATCTTTTGTAAATAAATTTTTTATGCAAGTTTAACAGGATGGGAGTGTTTCGGGTCTCCCAGCTAAATCTTTCCACGCTTTTCTCTCTGGCATCATAAAAGAAGGAACTCCCTTATTTGCTTGACTTTTTGCTGAAGAGAAAATGTCTTCGTTAATTGTTGCTGAGTAATTTTTCTTTCTCTCTGGTTATTATGTCATAACAAATGTTCGGTTCATTGCACTTATTATCTTTAGTAACGAGTAAAATTCCTTTTACATTTTACAAGTCTAGACATTTATCTTCTCTTTTGAATTTCAAAGAGAGATGAATGTAGTTGTTTAATAAAGCGTTTTGATAAACAACTTTTGTATATTTAATTAATATTGTTCAATGTGCCCCCTGTATCACTATCGATCTTTTTAAAGACACCCCCTTCTCACAGACCCGGTGGGATTTTTTCAGCCAGTGGGGGTAAAAATAACGGACTAAAACTTTGAAACAATTTACAGTTTTTGCTACTGATTAAATCTTAGATTTATTTTGTCGGCTCCGTAAACCGGGTTGACACGGTTCCAAAACCGGTAGAGATCGCTTTTCAAACCGTTTTGCACCGGTTTGTACCGGTTTGTATGTAAAAATCAACAAGCTCGAGATACTCAATTTTAGAAACTTTGACACCGATTTCTCAACCGTTTTAAACCGGTTTAAGTCGGGAAAAACCGATCTCAACCGGTGCGTTGCGAGTCAAAACCGGTGTGTGTTTTTGCTGTATGGAAATCGCTTGGCAGGACACATTTCACTTCTGACGTCCTCATACAATTTGAGATTAGGACTTGGAATATTTCACTTGACGTCCTCGTACAATTTGGGATTATAACTTGTAATATTTCACTTGACGTCCTCGTACAATTTGAGATTATGATGTGGAATATTTCACTTGACGTCTAGTCTTCTGTACAATTTGAGATTATGACTTGCAATATTTCACTTGACGTCTTCGCACAATTTGAGATTGAGACTTGTATTATTTCACTTGACGTCCTCGTACAATTTGAGATTATGACGTGGGATATTTCACTTGACGTCCTGGATACAATTTGAGGTTGTGACTTGGAATATTTTACTGGCGCCTTGGTATAAATTGAGATTGGTATTTATGTGTTATTATGACTTAAAACTTTTCACTTGACGTCCTGGTATTGAGATTATGACTTGGGAAAATTTACACAAGCCTTCTGGAATAAGTCGAGACTATAATATCATGGTAATGTCTGAGAACAGTTTCGAATCATTTGTTAATCATGATTGAATTACCTATTTATCATTTATTTTATATCAGAAATCTAGTGTCATTTTAAATTTGCCTTAGGGGTTTTACTGATTGGTATTTTTCCGTTAAGTTTTATAATTTCTTGGGATTTCTTAACTTGGATGGTTGGTTCTCTTTTCATGCTCTTTTCAACGTCTCAAAAACTTTTTGGGTAGAAAAGAAATTCAAGCTCAGATCATAGCAAGAGCTTTTTACAGTTTACAAGCTCGAATTTTTTTACTTTCCGTGCAAAAATTATCATGAGATTTTTCATCTACTGTGTTTTTTATCAACAGGAAAGTCACAAGTTGCAAGCATTTAATACTTTCAATAATTTTTATCTGCTTTTGTCTTTGAGCAATCCTTCTGCTGACTGTTACACAGATCACAGGCTACTTGTTTGTAAATGTGCTTTTTCGTTGAAATTCAAAAAGAAAGGGAAAAAGCCTCCAAAAAGACCATTCATTAAAATGACTCCCGATATGATAGATCAATTATGCCTCTACTTTGATGAAAATGTGATCCATCTACCTGAATGGGTTGAACTGAGAGAATGTCTCCAAAGTGCAGCTACTTTAGCCTTTGGAAAGAAAAGAAAACGAAACAGTGACTGGTTTGACGAAAATTATCAAGAGATTGTTGCTCTAATCAAAGATAAACGTCAAAACAAGAGAGAAACTCAACGTCTAGTTCGACAAATCAAGAATGACTGGTTCAGAAACAAAGCGAATCAGGCTGAAGTCTATTACAAACAACATAATCTGAAAGATTTCTACTCAACGTTGCGTGAAGTGTTCGGTCCAAGATCCAAATGTATGTATGTATGTAATAGTTTATTTCAAGTTGACGAACAGGTAGCAACAAAGGCTAATAAAAGTCAACGCTACTTTACAATTTGTAAGGTGATTACAGTTGAGGCACAAGGGCCTCTAAACCGTTCTTGTACAAAAAATCTTTTTAAAATATAATTTTTCACGAGGGCTTCCTCGTACCCTCCATTTAAAATCGTCATTCGATCTGGCTTTATTCATCTCGTCTGCTCTCTTTTTCCACTCTTTGATTTGTTCCCTCTCCATTTTTGTCAAGTCGTCGGTGATACTTAATTTCACGTACTTCTCGTGTTGTTTCAATTCAGTCAACTTCTTCATGAATCTGTATTTGTTATGACTGTCTTTGAATACAACTTTGATTGGGCGCATAACCTTAGATTCTTTTCCAACACGAGAGACGTAGGTTGGTTGAATCTTTAAATTAACGTCATTCAGAAGCTCAGTAACGAAATCGATATCTTCTTTATTTTCATTTTCATTTACCCCATGGATAATGATATTTGCGTCTGTCGATAGTTTCCTTTGGTCCTCAATTTGTTCGTCGATTTTTTCCTCTCGTAGTAGCTGTTTCATGCTATTTACGCTTAATTGATCATTGTGTTTAGTCGCTTCAGCAAAACTTTTCTTACGTGGTTCTGTTGCGGTTTGAATTTTTGCAGTCTTGTTATTCAACGTATCTTCTATCTTGGATGTTAGTTTTGTTTCTAGCGTGGAAAACTGGCTCTGTATTAGATTGGTAACTTGATTTTTATCCTTAATGTATTCCTGATATCTGGCCTGTAAATCTTTGATCATTGTGTTTAGACTTTTTTCACTCTCCAAAAGCTCACACCAGGTCCGCTCGAAAACCGGAACTCTATTGACAACCGACAAAGAGATCAAAGATCGCTGGGTTGAGCATTTCTCTGATCTTCTAAATATTGAAACCGTCACAGATTTGGAAGTTGTGAATGAGATCGATCAAATGCCAGTCGACGACGCACTGGACGTCCCTTTCGATGTAGATGAACTCGACAAAGCAATAAAGAACATGAAAACCGGAAAGAGTCCTGGTCCAGATGGTGTCTTACCGGAAACAATCAAATACGGAGGGCACACTTTGAAAAACTACCTACTCACCTTTTTCAACCTTTTTTGGATTACAGAATTTATTCATTCTGACCTTGTCAACCCAAACATCGCAATTCTATTCAAAAAAGGTGACAGAAGCCAGTGTGGTAATTACAGGGGCATCTCACTTCTGAGCGTTGTCGGGAAACTTCTCGCTGATATAATTTTACAAAGACTATCCACTCTGGCTCGGAAGGTTTATCCGGAATCACAACAAGGATACCGCGAAGGTCGAGGTACCATCGACAGTATTTTCACCGTACGACAAATCATGGAAAAGAGCAGAGAACAACATTGCAAACTGTACATAGCTTTTATAGACTTCACTAAAGCTTTTGATACGGTAAACCGTCAACTGCTTTTTCAAATCTTGGAGAAAATCGGCTGTCCACCGAAGCTAATGATCCTTATCAAACTTCTTTACACTAATGTGAAAGCACGTCTGATCGTCGATGGTGAGTTATCTTTGATTATAACAGTGGAGTAAAACAAGGCTGTTAACTTGCTCCGACTTTGTTTGGTATATACGCAGCGGTCCTGCTAATAGTTGCTTTTAAGAAAATTAAACATGCCACTCCATTCTGATAAGATTCCGCACAGATGGAAAGTTTTTTGATTTGAGACGTCTGAAAGCCAAGTCAAAAGTTATGTATGAATTTCTCCGTGAGGCCCAATATGCAGATGATATTACTGTGGTGAGTGACACTGCTGAGGGTCTGCAAGAACTTCTTGATGCATACAACACAGTATCCAAACGTTTTGGTTTAAGTATAAACGCTGGAAAAACCGAATTTCTTTGTATGGGTCCGGAAATCGTTTTCTTTGTGGACGAAACACCGTTGAAAATGTCGATCGTTTTAAATACCTAGGTAGTTTCGTGTCAAATGACTGTAAACTGAATGTAGAGCTTACATCTCGGATACAAGCTACATCAAGTGCTTTCGGTAGGCTTCGACAACGAGTTTTCGACAACCATGACCTGACAGTGTCCACTAAAATTACAGTTTACAAGCAATGCTTGCTACCGATCCTTCTGTATGGCAGTGAAACATGGGCACTCTACTCCAGTGAAATTCGTCAACTGCGTACTTTCCAACAACGCCATCTCCGCTCAATTCTGAAAATCAAGTGGAGCGATTATATCAGCAATGAGCAGGTCTTGGCTAGAGCCAACATCGATGATATCGAAATTTTCCTTGCGAAAAGTCGCTTACGATGGCTTGGTCACGAAGGACGCATGTCAAATGACAGAGTCGCTAAAATGGCGTTCAAAAATTGAATCTGTTTGTGGAATGTTGAATGATGTTCGTATGGAAAGATACCAGCGAAAGAAAGCACGAAGAAAAAGATAGAATTTTTTATATTTGTTTTTTTCTGAATCTATTGTCATGCTATTTGTTAGTTTATACTCGTTAACGAGTTAAGGCATATTATTATTATTTACTGTTTTCTTTATATCTGCATTTTATTACAATCACCAACCGGGTTGCACCCAGCAACCTATGGCGGATGAAGGTTTTCGACAAGGAGTGGCGAGAGTTCGAATAAATAATGAGTTCTTGAAAGTAAAAAAAAAATCTGTTCTAAAAAGTGTATAAAACTGAATTGTAAAAAACTAATATAAAAATTGTATAAAACTATATAAAACTAAAATCTATAAAACTTGTAAAAAAAAGATTTTAAAAAACTGTCGGTATAAATAAGCTGTATATAAAAAAATAATTAAATTCACATTGAAAGAGTTTTACGGAGAATATGTGTGGTACTTGTTAGAACTATTTTCTTATTTCTTGTAGCTGTGGATTTCCAGGGATTTTCTCAACAAAGTCTTGGACACCCGTTCTCACTAGCCCAAGGGCCCCTACAATCTCTGGTACTACTGTTGTTTTCAAATTCCACATTTTCTGGGTCTCTATTTCAAGATCTTTGTACTTGCTTAGTTTATCAAGCATCTTAACTGAAACATTTCTGTCACTGGGGACACTCATATCGATCAGTAAGCAAGTTCTCTTCTTCCGATCCTTCACTACAATGTCTGGTCTATTAGCCTTTATCGTTCTGTCTGTGTTGATTGGGAAATCCCACAAGATGGTGACATTCTTCGATTCAACTACAGCTGGTGGATGGTGTTCATACCAGAAAGATGCGTCAGTTTCGACTCCGTAATGCTTACAGATGCACCAGTGAAGGTATTGCCCAATACGGTCGTGGCACTTCACATATTCATTTGGAGTCAGTACAGGACAACCAGAAACTAAATGGTCAATAGACTCAACATGTTTGTTACAAAATCTACAGTTAGGATCAGATCCATTTTCTAAGATGTTCGCCTGGTAGTTCCTAGTGAACAAACTTTGATCCTGGGCAGCTAGTATAAAGCCTTCCGTCTCTGCCTTCAGTCCTGAGCTCCTTAGCCACTGATGGGTTGCTTCTATATCTACATCAGCTTGGTGGCTTCGGTGATAGTACTGACCATGCAGTGATTTCTGGCTCCATGTTTGCTCCAGCTTTTTTCTCCCTGCTAACTTGGCTTTGCATTTGATGGATTTGGCAATTTTGGTAGCAGGCTGGTCTAAAACGACGTCAGGTTCGGTGTTAATATCTAATTCCCGGGCGTATTTGTTTGCTTCTTTGACGATGGAATGGGAAGTTTTCTTCTGTTCGTGCCTGTGTACAAGCGCCATCGTCCAGTCACTCGAGCATTCAAGGTATTTACTCATACCAATGGTTGCTATTTTGTAGGCTTGTTCTATCTGCAGAAGGCCTCTACCACCCTTGCTTCTCGGAAGGTATAGAAGGTCAACGTCTGATTTTGGGTGAAGCATTCTATTGCAAGTTGACAACTTTCTTGTCTTTCGATCCATTCTCTGTAAGTCTGCAATGTTCCAATTCAAGATACTAAAGCTATACTGTACTACCGGTATTGCAAGTGTGTTGATGGCTTGTATCCTATTTTTTGAGTTAAGCTCTGTTTTGAGGACTAACCTGATCCTTCTATAGTACTCTCTACGCACTTTTTCTTTCATGGTAGCATGTTGTATTCCCTCACCCTTGTTCACCCCAAGGTACTTGTACGTTTGCTCTGGATCTAATTCCTGTTTATTAAATTTTTGCGTGTTTTGCCAGTTTTAGTTACGAAAGAATGCAAATTTTGTGTGAATTCCAAATCTATATATCAAGCTATATCAAGTATATATGGAGTGCCGTTTGTAAATTAATCAAAATATATTTTGTTTGAAAAAAATTATTAAAAAAAAAAATTATAATTGTGAGAAATATAACGTATTAGGAGCATCCACGACTACGGTTTCGCGCACTCCAGCCAGGGGATCCAATAAACTAATTGTAATATAGTCACGTGACAAAATCCTACTTTCCAGAAAATCTTAGCCCGCGTAGTAGCCCTCTTTAGGTTCTCTTTGAATTACAACTCCACGTGGTCTGGTGCCAAATGACAGTAAATTCCAGAAATAAAATTAGGAATCTATAAACATGAACACAGATCTGATGAACATACGAAATGAAAGGAATCAGTTGTTTCAACGCCGAGCACCAGTAGTCATTCCTCCCCAGTTGAACCCTATAATCCAAGGGAGATATACAATAATGAAGTTGGAAGAGGTAGAGGGAATCTTCGAAGTAGAGGTAGAGTACAGGACGTGGAAGAGGAAGAGAGATTGCAAGAAGTGGAAGGACAATGATAAGACATATTCTCTGCCTAGACTATGGTAGCCTGGATATCCAGCCCGTAAACTTTTTCTTGATTTTGATATTTCTTATGTTTACGGTCTGGTTTACCTAGATCGTCTGCATTCTCATCTGAGGATGATTATGCGGATATTCTGATTGGTTGGTCCAAGCGAATCAGAGATCTGAATGGTGGCGCCATTATAAGAAATTATGCAAGCCGACTTGAAGTGTTCGCCTAAGTATTTGGATGGACCGCGCGGGCGATCAGCAAGGCGCGTACGCTGCTTTGCAAATCTCCCTGATTTTTCTTTTTCGAAGCAAATAACAATAGAATAGCTAGTTATCTCCCTTGGGTGTTTGACCACGCATCCAAATAAAAATAACAATAATGGTAGGGAAGAAGTGCGAAGATCAAAACATGGGAATTATTAGATGTTCTGGTTGTTTTCTTTTCAATTACTTGCTTAGCTATTCTTGTTTTAATCTTCTTAATGACTTGGTTGCATCGTGTAAAGAACTAAAGGTATATCTTTATTTTGCTTCAATTCTTCTTTTTTGTTTGCCAATTTTGTATTGCTGTTTTGGGTTGGATTTTGAAAAAAAAATTCTCCAAAAATCACTTTGCACTTTCTGTCTAACATACTTTCCACCACACTGTCTATATTTTATGGTCAAGGCTGTCATTCTAAATTGATTTACCACTGCTGGGGTACCATCTTGAAATTATGCATGTCATTATGTGCATATATTTATTTTCAGCCATGGGATTCATGCAGGAAAATCTGTCAACAGGGGTTCACCTGATTTCTAGGTGAACCAAGCTCTATAATTTTAGAACTTTGTCTGGCTGAGGTAAAACTTATTTTTTCTAAAATTTTGAGCTTGGATATCCAGGCTAAGACTATGGGCAAGAACCCCCCCTCGGGGTTCAGATAAGGCGGAATATTATCAAATTGGTCGTGCCAAAATGGCACACTTGCAAAGTGTATGGTCAGAAGAGCTTTTAGATTAATACATATGTGACACTTTTGGCTCAATCTTCGATACTTCAAGAGAAAAACCATGGTAAGCAAGAAGTCAAATTACTTTCTAAGGGGTACTAGGTTTGCAAAATATCAGGTATTTTCAAAAAGGGACTTCAACACTGAAATTTGATAGGGTCCATTTTTCAATCTCGGTAGCAAGTCCCCTTACTTTTGCCAAGTCAGTGCACCACCCCCCCCCCAGGCCTAGGAGAGACATTGTATGTGCTTATAAAGAACTTTTCATTTTCTAGCTTGAGAAAATATCTTTCAAAACAAAATTGAACGGGTAACGAAGTTTTATTTAATTTTCGTATATTAAAAGGCTAGAATCTGCGATACTGATAATTGAAATGTTCAGAGCAAACTTGAGTTCTACAAAAAAGTCTTATTTTATCAGGCGAACTTAGAATTTTCTTTGATACTTTAACGACCAATTACCGACACATTCAACTCCTGTTTTTCTTTATCCTCCATGATATGTTTGTCACTTTCAAATGCCATGTTTTAATTTACAAAATCTTGTGGCCAACTTGCCTTTTTTCAAGGCCTTGGGAGCTTTCTTTTTAACAGATTTACGTACAGAGTATCCCCACTGCTGAAGCACTAATTGAAAATATTTTGTCAGATGAAAATTCCAATCATAAAGGAACAATCGTAACGTGGGTACATTGGTACAGCAATGCCATCCATACCAAAACAGAAAATTCGTAATATGTTTACAGACCAATCCAAGGACAACTTAAGACCCGGATCAGAAAAATTTGGCATTTTTCGTATCCCTCGCCAGTGTTCTTCGTTTTCTGAACTTTCCAAAACATTCGATCTGTATATTCAGCAGGAGCCATCTGGACTACAAGAAGCATCTCTTTGTGAGATGGACGATTAGTGTGTTATGTTATTTTCGCATCAAAATAGTAGGACGTTAATATTCTTCTTAACGTTTATTTTTTAACGAACAAGGTTTTATCGTTCATTAGGTTATTCACATGGAACAATTATTTGAGCTCCTCTAAGTTTATCCCAATATTAATTGAAAATCCTTTTGGAGTACTCGGAAAATTTCTGTTGGTCTTATGTTTAACTGAGTTCGATTTTTTTCAAAGATTTTTTTGCTATTTTTACCTTTAACTTTTGCTATTGAACAACAGAGGGAATCGTTTTATTTATTCTTATAGCTTTTCGTTAGATAACGCTATTTGCTATTTTGGATTTTGTTATTTATTGTTTGGTATAGAGTCATTTTCACATTGCACATCATGCTGATATTTTTTACGTTTATATTTTTTAACGATTAAGATGCTCTCGTAGATTAGCTGATTTTCTTTAAGATTATGACACCCTCAAATTTGTTACTATTTCGATTGAAAATCTTTTTGGAGCAGCCTGAAAACGAATGAAAATTTTCGTTTGCCTTATGTTTAACTGAGTCGCACTGAGTTCGCATGTTCTCCAAATTTTTTCTTTATTTTTTACCTTTACCTTTATTATTGATATTTATTATTTACTTTTACAACTTTTTTAGCTTTTTGTTAGGTATGGAAATTGGTAATGGAGACATAACATACTCGTCATTTTAACTATTTTGATAACTTTCCAATACCTGCATTATAAAGTAAAATCTTTGTCGCAAGAGGAAAAATTTTAATAATCATTTGCTGTTCGTCACCTTTCGTTTTTTTTCTGTTGAAAACGAGTTTGGTCTGAAAATACAATAATTAAAGTCTGTCTCAAAATAATTGGCAGTTGAAGCATTTTTGAAGATTTTTCAGCGAGAAGTTTTCACTTAATAATAAATTAAAAACCATCGGAAAGAGATTTTCCCCAAATGCCATAGAAATCTAGTTTAGCGAGTAAGATGGAATGGTCGACAGTGTCAAAAGCTTTTTGCAGATCAACAAAGATGGAACAACCGAAATCACCTTCATCCAAGGCACTTGAGATTTGGTTAACACAGTAAAGAAGGGCTGTCTCAGTAGAATATCCAGAGCGAAAACCGAGTTGTAAAGAATAGATAGAATTTGTCTGATCAAGAAAATTTATTAGTCGTTTGTGCATAAGTTTTGAAAAATTTTGTCGATGTTTGAAAGAAGTGAAATGGGTCTGTTATTTTCAGCATCAAAAGGAGATCCTTTGTTTTTGAAGACCGGGATGACTTTTGCTTCTTTAAGTTGACTTCGAAAAACACCAGTAAAAAAAGAAAGATTGATGATGTCAGTGAAGATCGAAGAAAGACTATTTAGGTTAGAAGAAATAATACGATAAGGGATGCTTTTGGGATCAGAAGCTTTGTTTTCACTCAAGGACATTAAAACTTTAGAGAGTTCGAGTTTGGAGACTGGGAAGATGAGAAAGTTGTTAGGATTTCGACGTTCATTTGATAGCCATTCAGAATAGTGATGACGTGTGAGAGGGATTTTTGATCTTATCTTACCAGCAATCGTTGAGAAGAAATCATTGAAGCCTTCTGAGACTTCTTGAGGACATGAAGAAAGAGAATCATTGATGTTGAGAGAAATACTAGACCTAGAATTCGAAGAAGAATATGACTTCCCGGACACCTTGCCAAAGTTTACGAAGGTTATTAAAGTTTTGTAGAAATTAGCGAGAATAATGAAGTTTTTTACTTACACGAATGAGTGAAACTATTCGATTACGATAAAATTTATACCTACCTCGAAGGAAAGATTTGAGATCCTTTGCAGAATCAGGAACACTCAGATAGTAATTTTTGAGATTATCCCTGATTTTCATTGAGGTACGAATACCACTTGTAACCCAAGGTTTCAGCAGGAGATCAGCTTGGCGCCTATTAAGTTGTTTCAAAGGGACATGCTTATTATACAGTGAAGAAAAATGGTCTTTTAAACGTCTTTTAAAAGGCTTCATTAATTCCTAAGGCCTATGTGATGGTAAAAATCTTTAATGGCCCTTATGAATTTTCTTGTAGGTTTTTTCCAGCAAAACCCTCGAAAATGACACTTTTGAAAAAGAATTGGCTCTCTTAAAATTCCAAAGAAGTTAGTGCTATATGAAAAACTTTACCCGTCAAGGCAACCGTGTATGGCAAAACCATAGGGTTTAAGGTTGTCATATCTATCTAGGTGCCATGTATAATTTGGTCCCTGTTAATACAAATAAAAGTGTAAAAAAATTGTGCAATTTTCATAATATGCCATCATTAGTAAAATTGTTAAAGTTTTATGGCTCTAGTGACACAATTCTATGGCCGATTGCTTTGAGTTCATATTACATGTCAGATGTAGGCTTGGCGTATTTTTTTTCCGTATACAGTCGGAAAAATCTTTGACGGTCGGGAAAGTCCAAAACTTACGTTTTTCCCGCGATCTCATAAATTTTAATAGTCGGAAAAGTCCCGTGTCGATTAAAAATGCATTGTCAGTAAAAATCCGTAACAGTCGGACAAATCATAGCGGTAAGTGGTCAGAAAAATCTTCTGTTTGAAATATTGAGAATTTGTAACTTTTTTTGCATTCTAGAGATATTCTTTGGATGTTTCTCACTATCTTATGGTAAACAAAGCATTTTAGAAGCCTTTAAACACAAAAGGCTATAAGCAAGGATAGGTAGAAAGCACACAGATATGTCTACAGTGGGTACTTCCGTCCATTTAATTTTTTCCACTAAAAATGAAATAAAAATTGAATTTTTCCATTTTTCCATTTTTGTTTTTGAAAATCAAAAACAGAAAAATGAAAAATAGAGATTCGATTTTCGAATTTTCATTATTTTGTACTTGTGGGTGACATCATTCTGTCATCATGTTGCGTCACTCAGGTTCAACGGGGGTTTGACAAATGGTGAAGTTCAGTCTAGTAGGGTGACGTATGTCCGTGTACCTAGTGGCCAAATCAATTTTGATCAATTCAAAAAAATAAAAATTGAATTTTAACCATTTTTCTATTTTAAATTTTAAATTAAAAATTGAAACATAAATCAATTGCGCAATTTTTTATGTAAAATGAAATTTGAAAAAACATAACAAAATTTATCCGTGACCCGAAAGTATCATTTGATTTTTGATTTAAAATCAAATTGATTTTCCCTCACCAATTAAAAATCAAATTTCAAACCAATTCTTGATTTTTTATTTTTAAATCAAATATTGCATTTATCTGAGATGAGAGCCTGTTCTTGGGAAGCACACTTGTCCAAATGGGACTCGGTTATCTTTCCATATCACTGACACGCACACATGGTACATAAAATTTTGTCCGACTAAGTGTTACTCTGAAGCAAGCCCACAATAATGAATTTCAAAAATCACTTTTAATTTATAATATTTGACTTAAGATTTTTAACCTGTGTAAAGAGGTACTTTGCGCATAGATACCGGGTGTTTCAAAAAGTATGATTGCAAAAAAACTAAAATGAGTACACTTTTTTTTATAAGAACAATTTTATAAGAACAATGAGGCCCAAAATCGCCAAAAAATAAGTATAATTTAAGAACAATGCTGAGCCTGAAGTACTAAATTTCAAGCAACTTAGGGACAAAAGTGGTAAAAATTGGGTATAACGTCTAAAATACCTCAAATACAGCCTAAAAATAAGAACAGAATAAGAATAATTTCAGGCTCAAACTGTCAAAAAAATAAGAATTAGGCGAACTGGTTCTTATAAAAAAAAGTGTAGGAAACCTTTCAGATTTTTTTGAAATTTACACGTTTTTACCGTGGCTGAATTGGATATATAACGCGGTCGCATTTTAAATATGCGGTGTCGTTATTCAGCGAAAAGACGCGACCGGATATTAAAAGATAAAAACACGGCCGCACGTTTTTGTCGAGAAACGCGACCGCGTGTTAAAATATGCGGGTGCGTCTAAAAAACGCGGCCGCGTATTTCTGAAAAAAAGACGCAGCCGCGTGTTTCTGAAAATGACGCGGCCGCGTTTTCTAAAAAATGACGGCAATTTATATTAACCCCGACCCTTTACCTAGCTAAATACAACAAGAAAGCCTAAACAGCGTTAAGGTGCAGCAGTGTCGACATAGTTTCCGTTGCAGAGTCGCCATACAGCTTTTTAATTTATATGAGTTAATTCTTCGATACAGAGCAACTCGAATCATTAATGGAGAGGTGCTTTAATAACTTATTTGAGAAAATTATTTCGTAAAATTTAAAAGGAGAGATTCGAGATTACTATATGTTTACCATATTACTCGGATGCATTAATCGATTGTGGTTTTTTTACGCATGCGCACAATAGCAAGTTAGATAAACGCTGTTTTAACATGGGCTCGTCAATTGATAGTTGCGCGCACAGGCCCCGACAAAATCAAATATCTTTGATCAGTTGCTTTTTAAAAAACCATTCCGCTGCGCGTGCTGGGCCAATAAAAAGCCGAATCTGTGGGTAAAAAACTATCTTTTTGAATGCCCTGACTGGGGGGGGGGGGGGGCTTGTGGCGAATGTTCTCTCTCGTCCTCCTTCGTCCCCTCCCAGACGGAGACTATTCTTTAAAGCAACACTTTTTTTTGTATAAGAACTTATTTAAAGAGTACCTTCGACCAAAATAAGGTTTAAAAAGCCTACTCTGGGTAAAAAAATGCTTTAGTAGCATTTACTTATGGCCCAGAAGGCTCAGAATAGACACTGCGCACTTCTAGTGGACAAATATATTCTGCTCGTCCAACTCGAATAGAGTTGAGTTATCGAGTTATCCAATTGAAGAGTTGCATTATCAGGTCTGCATTTCTTACAGGACTCATTATTGGTGTGAACATATTATTTCCCTCGCTTCATTCCTCATTCATTCCACATTCCGCTTTCATTCCACATTCCTCGATTACGATGTCCTAAATAATGACGTCATAATCACGTTTTCTTAGAAAAACTCAAATTTAGCTGAGAAAAAAATTAAGTTACACCGAATCCGATATTCGTAACATCTTTTTAGGTATTATACCTAAAATTTTTTCATCACACTTTGAGGAAAGAATTTTAATTTTGAAATGCAAATTTTCATTAGTTTTTTCGTTTTTTACATTTTTGCGGTCCTTTGAATAAGTTTATGTCAGATTCAAACTTTTTTTGCATTTATAAACATATTGTTTTAAATTACAAACTTGATTAAAAGTTCACATCTACTCGTAAGTCTACGAAACTTTTCGTACAATTATTATTAGAACTTTTTTTTTCGTTTCATGATGAAAGTATTCTAATTCCCAAAGCATTCAAGGCATATTATTAAATTTTTCAAACTTTTTGCTTTTGTCCAACAGGTGAAAATTTGCTGATGACATCGCTTTTTGGATGTTGTCATCGAAATTATTTTTTCTTCCTTGAAGTTTGTGTCGTGATGGAGAATATCTGTACCAAAAAAGGCTGGGGCCAATAAGGTTAAAGTATATTCTTATAAAAAGCATGTAAAATGCGTTTTTTCGCTAGCTTAGGGAATATATTAATGTGAGAATAAATTAATGCGGTATTAATATGCGGGATTAATTAATGCGAATTTGGCCCTAATTCGCAATATTTAAACCGCAATTCCTAAAATTGTGTAATTCGCAATAATATAATCCGCATTTTTGTTAATTCTACTGTCATTTCAAATGTCCAGAGTATCAGGTAATATTTGCATCTCTCAGCCAATCAAAAGTTTATTTACTCTGCGTTTGTTTGTGACTTTAGGAAATTTGTGTATTAATTGACCTAGCGCACAGTGGAATGGGTCTATAAAACACAACTGGTCGAACAGGCTTGACTTTGTCGCGGCTTGTGTGTGCAAATATCAATTGACAAGGCCAGGCTAAAAAACTGAATTATATGACTTACTATTTAATGCGTAAGAAAAAACCACAAATGATTAACACTTCCGAATATGGTCAAATCTCTCCCATAAAATTGGAAAAGATACATCAGTCAAAAGAATAATTTAAGCACTTAATAATTCTTTATCATGTCTTTATTAATTGTTTGCCCGATTCGAAAGAATTTCCTCCTTTAAATCTAAATTAAGTTGAGGTAAGACTTCTTTTTCTGAAATTTTGAGTCTAGATACCCACGGGAAACAATTTCAAATGCTTACAAAGTAAACAATCCGCCCTCGAAAAAAAACTGGAAAGAAAATGAAACAGAAAGATTGCAAAGCATAATCTCTACTGCCTCAAAAACACTCGACCAGTTGGTTGATCAAAAACCAAAACAAGCTCAGAAAACTAATGAAGTAGATGACTGTTTTTGTGAGCTAATCAAGCAAACGATCACTCAACTGCCAGATTCTGACTCGAAATATAATCTCAACTAGAGATTCAACAATTAATATTGCAGTGTAAAATATCTCTTTCTGTAAGCAGAAGTCGCCATCACCTACGTGATTCAGCTCACCTGTCACTACTAGGTCTTAAAACATCAATTGTGGACACGGTTGATGTTTTTTATGGACAGTCAATCATTTTTATGGACAGTCAATATCCAAACATCGACTGTCAATACTTTTCATCAACTGTCAATATCCAGATGTCAACAGTCAATATCCAGACATCAGCAGTCAATTAAATAATCTCAACATTTGATGAAAAGTATTGACAGTCGATGTTTGGATATTGACTGCTGATGTCTGGATATTGACTGTTGATATCTGGATATTGACAGTTGATGAAAAGTATTGACAGTCGATGTTTGGATATTGACTGTCCATAAAAATGTTTGACTGTCCATAAAAATGATTGACTGTGGATAAAAAACATCAACCGTGTCCACAATTGATGTTTTCAGGCCTAGTAGTGTGTCTGACGGATTGATTTAATAATCAAAGGCTTCTCAATTATTATTTTGCCTAATGGGATATCTTGCGCGATAGATCTTCTAATTTCTAAAAGACTGGCTGTTGGTGTCCTTCCAACCAATAAGTTCATCTTTGCGGCACCCAACAGAGGATCCAAGAATTTTCTTCGAGGATACAAGTCAATAAACTCTGTTGTTGACCGAATTCCTGACTTGCATTCTCCAGGGGCTATTAAAACCCGCGAACTGAGGAAATTCACGAGCACCATCAACCAAATTTCTTCTATGACCCAAACAGAACTTGAATGTTGAGGTTCACAAAGAGCACTATCGGATCCACGATAATGCTATCGAGCTTTCAAAGGTTTCAAAACTTCTCATGGCAGTGGACTCTGGAAAGCCATGTCATCTTGTGGGAAAGAAGTTATCAGACATCTCAATCGATGGTATTTTATTTTCTTTCTCTTTCATACATGTTTTTTTATAAGCATAAGGTTTATAAGCATACTGAGACCTGGATTTGGTGAAAAAATAAGCATATTATAAGCATATCAGTGAGCTTTGGTCATTGGTCATGGGTTGTGTACTTGGGTCAAAAAGATTTTGTCTTTGTCGGGCCCTGTGCGTGCAATAAATTAACAAGTCCAGGCTAAACCAACCGCCCATCTAGGATTTTTGCCCCGCCTACCCGCGCGATGTTTAACCTATGTTTGGATTGAATTGGTAGTATAGTCAAATTTCCCGGTTAGATTAAAGGGTTGTTTCAGGTAGGGTCAGGTAGGGTTAGGGCTAGGAGTTAACCCCTGGTTAGGGTTTTAGCCCGCGGGTAGAGTTTGGAGTAAATACTATGTTTATAAGCAACTTTGAACTCCTTAATGCAGTTGAGACTCGTTGGCCGAGTGGTTAAGGCGCTGGCGTTCTAATCATAGGTGCTTTGTATGTAGTGGGTTCGAAACCCATCAGCGGCAAAAGTTTCGAAATTTCGGGAAATGCATCAAAAACTTTCAAAACTTAGCAATACAAAGAAAGTGTCAAATAATAGAAGCTCAGAGTGGAGGGTGGGAAGGAAATTTTTTTGCGTCACTTAAGGAACCCGGTACGAACGACATTCGGTTATTGCCACGTCAACTTGACCTTAACGCCGCTCCGGCTTCTTAATCTTTTCCATTTTAAATGGACCTTCGAAAAATTCAGTGAATGAAGAGTTTGCTTCAATTTGGTAACAGAAGAATCTACAGAAAAAATCAATATCATTTTTTTCGGAAAAATAAGCATATCGCAAGCATAATTTGAGCTTGATAAGTATATAGCTAAGCATAACTGAGCCTGCTTATAAAAAAAAAGATGTAATTCGTTAATTTACTTAAGGCACCTAAATTTGGCGTGAATTTAATTTTGCGGGGGGGGGGGTCAAAAAAGTTTTTTCAGAGAGAATTTAACATTTGACCTGATTTATGACCTGAGAAAGCACGAATTTCGACGATGCATGAAATGAGTTAAACTTGAAATTGGAGTTTTATATAATTTGTTGGGCGACAAAAAAAAGAGAGTAAATTTTGGCGGATTTGAGGTAGGTTGTTTATAAAAGACCTTTTTATAAATGCGTATGAGAAATTGTCTTTGATACTTTTTTTCTTATATTATTTGTGTTGTAACCTTTTCAGATTTACCAGATTTCGAACTTAATGAGCCTGATGTAAACTCTCAAAGTCAAACGTCAACCTCGTCTTCATCCTCACGTATAGGTAAATCTGTTCCTTTTTCGAAAAAAAAATAAACCGTGAAAGCCGTTGGTTTCGTTTTCTTAATTTTTACTTACATTTTACGTTTTGTAACCTTTTCAGATTTACCAGAGATCGAAAGGAATGACAAATCTTCAACGGATCCAACGTCAACCAAAAAGAAAACCTTTATGAAAATGTGTAGGAAAAATTCGATATGGGGTGTGCTGCTGGTCCGGGTGCCTTTTTTAAGTTGTTCAAGTTCCACCCTTTTCACCTTTCAAACCCAGACAGGGTACATAGTGAACTTCTTGAAAATTCATCCCGAGATGAGATTCGAAAAAAAACTGTCAAAAAATGCGTGTGAAGACATGGTGTATTTTCAGGGAAATGAGATGTCGTTTTCCAATTACATTTTTAGATAGTAGACGGTTTCGACACAACAACGAAAAATTGGAATTTTTACTCGCCATTTATTCGATGTCAACATTAACCCCCTAGACGAACAACTGAAAAGGACTACCGTTATACATTTGAAGCAAGGAACTTTTGTAATCAAAGATGAGAACTTCGCGATTTCATTTCGCATCGTCATGTGATTCTGAGTTATGTTGTTGTGAGGTATGAATTCTCTTAGTTCTTTTTCTAGAATAGAAATCCTTGTATGCCCACACGATCATAAATATACGGTAATTTTGACCAAAAATAAATATTCCTGAGGTGTACCATTAATAATAAGAGGATATGATTTGCTCTGAACCTTGAATCATTTTATCGCAAAATTACGGTAATCATCAGAAATAGTTTTTTTGTAGTATTTGCATTTTATTTCTTATCTTAAAACTGCCAGTTTTTATTTTGCTCAGTGAGCACTATGTTTCATGAAATGCCGTAAAATTTTCAATGTAATCAGAAGTTAAAAATAAAGAATCTCTTTTTAATATCATTGTTATCATATTTAATATTTTAGCTGCCATATCCAAAAGATTTGGATGGAAATTTCCTGTTCACCAAAGATGTACCGACCATTTTATTTACTAAATTGGCAGCCATTAAATG
>NW_027103541.1:145256-147130 GCF_902728285.1 Clytia hemisphaerica
AAAATTAAAAAAAATATTATAATAAATTAATGCAGCGAAAAAATATGCCGTGTTATTATAAGGAAAACTAGCAGTGTAGTTCGTTATTTATTCTTCTTATATTATTTTCTGTAGAACAGCATCACCAAATAGGCTCTTCCAGAAAAAAGTTGAATATGGGGGTGGAGGATATAACATTTTTTGGAAATTTACCCCCCGGAAATTGTGACTTTACCCTACGGACAGCAAGTTTAGCCCCCGGACATTCAAGATTACCCTCAAACAGAGCAAGTTTACCCCCGGACAAGCCAAATTTTGTAGATTTTTCGCTACCCCCGGACACTATATCCTCCACCACCATGTACGAACATATTCTGGAAGAGCCCAATGTAGAACTTGGGCTTTGAAGGGAAAGTGTGCATCAATTGTGCGTTTTTGGCTAGAAAGCATGAAATTTGGTACAGTGGTACCTTAGGGGGTAAGAAACATTTTAAGTCTCTGACCGACTTCCGGAACACCTGTTTGTGTATTTTACAGACCAGAATGCCTCCCACGCAAGAAAATTTTTTATCTTCAAAGCATGTCATATGGTATATATCGTTGGAAAGGTTTTCTCACACTGATTCTAAAAAACATCATAACATATATCTGAAAATGGACTGGGTCCGAGTTATGAGCACGGAAGTATTTACGACCAGGGCATGCCCGAAAAAAAATTATTTTTTCAAAAACATGTCTATCATTACTTCGGAAGGTTTTTTCACACTGATTCAAAATCATCATGATATGTATTCAAAATGGACTGGCCGAGTTATAGGCCATGGAGTATTTTACAGGCCAGAAGGCTCCTGGCCCATAACGAACTAGTCCATTTCAGATACATTGTTATGTTTTTAGTCAGTCTGAAAAACCTTCCACGGTATTACATGACATGTCTTGGAGTAATAAAATATTTTTGTATGCCCAGGAGCCGTTCTGGTCTGTAAATACTCCTATGGCTTATTCACGGACCGTCCATTTTGGATGCACATCATGATGATTTTTAGAATCAGTATGAAAAAACCTTTTCAACGGTATATGATATGACATGTTTTGGAACAAAAATAAAAAAAAATTTTCGGGCATGCAGACTGGTCTGTAAATTACTTCCGTGGCCCATAACTCGGACCCAGTCCATTTTCAGATATATGTTATGATGTTTTTTAGAATCAGTGTGAGAAAACCTTTCCAACGATATATCATATGACATGTTTTGAGGACAAAAACTTTTTTTCTTGCCTGGGAGGCAGTCTGGTCTGTAAAATACACAAACAGGTGTTCCGGAAGTCGGTCAGAGACTTAAAATGTTTCTTACCTCCTAAGGTACCACTGTACCAAATTTCATGCTTTCTAGTCAAAAATGCACAATTGTATTCATTTTTAGCACACTTTCCCTGGACTAAAAGGCACTTATTGAAAAAAAGTATATGCGGTACACGTTTTTTTTGAACACACTTTTAAGAAACATGAGGCTCAGAATGCCTAAAAACTAAGAAACATCTAAGAAACATGCCGAGGCTGAAAATGAGAAATTGACATTTTTTAATTCGTTTTTTAAGAACCTTTCAATCAAAATATGAAAAATAGGCTGATTATGTCAAAAAGTTTAGAAACATTGAGGCTGCTTGGCAAAACTAGTTTCTTAAAAAAAACAAAAACGTGTAAGCTAAATAATGTTACAAATAACGTCTATTCGTGATCTGCACCATTGCAATGTCTTCTAACATTACATCACGGACCCAAAAGCTGATTGGTTACCAGAGTGACGTATTGACTGATTTTATGCCATTTACAACCAATCACCTGTTGGGATGTCGAAGACATTGCAGTGATGTATATCATGAATATAAAGAAAA
>NW_027103542.1:0-1521 GCF_902728285.1 Clytia hemisphaerica
GCCCTTTGGATGGTGGGGGAGGGTAATAAGCTTGAATTAAAAGCCCAAAGAACAAAATATTATCACTTATAACTGATTGAAGTTTGAGAAATCGCATATTTAATGTTTTGTGACGTCATTTGGGCTCTAAATGACGTCATCAAAAGGTCAATAAATTGTTTACTTCACTGAAATCAATTTGTCATTTACCCAAAAGATTCTCTCAATGATTTCCGATCCAATGAGGGGTCAACCATTGCTTAATTCTTTCTCAAACTCAAGATATTGAATTTTTCAGGTTTTGATGACGTCATCGGACCCAAAATGCCTCAATTTGAATATATTTATTTTCGAAAGTTTCTACATACCCAGTGTTACCCCTCCCATCGTATTCCCCATAGAATTTCCGATCCAGTGAGGGGTCAACCATCTCCTAACTCCTTTCCAATCTCGAGATATCGCATTTTTCCTGTTTTGATGACGTCATCAATTGAAAACACCTAAGAATTCAGCCAAATTTCAAAGTCACACTCAAGCCTCATAATCCCTTCCAACTTATTCCCCTTAGAATTCTCGACCCAATGAGGGGTCAACAACCTCCCAACTCCTTCTCAAACTCAAGATATCGCATTTTGAAGTTTTTCCCAAATCTATATGACGTCATTCGGTCTCTTTACCCCTAATTTTGTCAACGAACAATTCGCGAATTTTTGAATTTTTGCGGTCAACAGGTACCTTGTGCCCCAAGGGTCCCAAAAAAACAAAAAACGTCAATTATTTCCACCTGAAAGTGGGTTTTTAAATTTGCGAAAGATTTACACTGCAACGACTTCTCCCCCAAAACACTAATAGATTACCTATATCCATATACTCTTACGGCTATGTGAAGCCCGTGATAGACGGAGATGTCTCTTAATGCTGGGCTAGCGTTACAGAAATTTTTCATAAACTCATTTAGTATAGTAAGATATGTTAGATTTGAAGCGTTGGTTGAAAGGTGGGAAGCAAAACAAAGTTCAGACTAGTGACAAACTTAAAGTGATGGACTTTATACCACTTCTGTAAGCAGGGGTAGCACTAAAATCTCAGACATCATGTTGTTTAATGACGTGGTGGTGTACCCAAGAAATAATTAAAAATCCTTTTATTACAATGAGATCAGATGAAATGTTAAAATACCAAAAATGGCCTTTTGTCCAGTTGAAAAATTTTTTAGTGCATTGGTACTAATTAGTGGTACTAATCTTTTGTCTATCAGTGAATCCAACCTTCCTTTTCTGGGCCCCCAGCAGTTTGCATGAATTCGCGAATGGGCTTTTTCACTTGCTTGAATGTGTGAATTGGAAAGGTTTACATGAACAAAGATTATGTGAATTGCGAAAAAAACATTGCATGAATAAGTGAATTTGGGAAAGAAATTTGCGTGCTTGTGTGAATTGAAGGTCCACTAGGGGCCTCTTTATTCCCATTTTTAATAAGGGTGTCAAAAATAGAGGAGGAATGTCGACATTAGAACAAGTTACGGTAGCAAATATGTCGCGA
>NW_027103543.1:0-41072 GCF_902728285.1 Clytia hemisphaerica
ATCCAAATAAATGTATAGCTTTACAAAAATAGCACTTTAGGATCAGAAACGTCAAAAAACAGTTTTTTCAAATTCTTCGAGTTACAGGAATTAATTCCTTGTTTGTTTTGATCTGAAATTTTAGTAGGGGTGCCATCATGTTCCTGACATATCAGGGGGGGCCGGCCGGGGGTAGAGAATTAAAGTTTTAGTAAAATCTTAATTATCACCCAAAAAAGTGCTTTTTATGTCATATTTTAATAGATGTCCCACCTTATCCCTCTTTCAGTAAAGCTCTCCTATACCTTTTGTCCTTAGAAAAACCAAAAATATGCCTTAATTGCTTGCTTTCAGTTCCTGTAGCCAGTAGTGGCCCCCTGTATTTTATTTTTGACCCCCTGTATTCACGCGGGTTTTTAATAGAAAAGTCACATGACTCAAATCCCGCAGTCTTATGGACTAGAGAAAGCGAAGTGAAATCGCGCGATCTGATTGGATAAAAAAGACCGCGGGAGCGGCGAATGGAATTCCTAGAATTCTCATTTAAATAAGATGGCGGCGAGAAAAGCACGTCTTTTGCTTTGGACGAAGGTTGTAAATTCTGGTTGATTTAAGGTTTTCTTATCTTATCTCGTTTACTTTATTAGAGAGGCTTCTTAAGTTTGGGGAAGGAAGTTGTAAAAGTTATTGTTTTTGGTGGACAAAAGTGTTTAAAAAGCATTTTTGTGCTCAAGGTATATTTTTCTTCGCAAATTTTTGTCTTCAATCTTAAATAGATGAACGAGTATTTGACTGATGCTTATGATTTTTCCATAGAACATAGTAAAACTATTCAGGAACTTAGACCTTTTTACAGAATTTCAAAAAATCTGTTAGTTCTGGAGATATATTGAAAAGTTTAGACATGGGTAGTTTGCGTTTGTGTTTCGCGTTCCCAAACCAAACGCACGTGTGTGATAGATTGTAGCCTAATCTTACCCTGGGTTTACTAAAAAAACCGCGATTGAGAAGATGAACCAGCTCAATAGCGACAGCCATTTGTTTCAATGTGGGTCGAGAATTTTCCGGTGCCGTGGTCAGCGCTAAATCGCGTTTTCACCTTGACGTCGAAAAACATGAATATTTTTGGAAAGAAAATAGATACCTTGATGCAGTTTTTTTTACTTGTTTCCCTGATAATTCTTGATTGATTTAAAAAAAAAGAATGACCGATTTGGATGATTTAAAGGTAAGTACTAATGCATTGAAGTTCATTTTTGTAAATTCTTCCTCGTTCCGCGCAAAAAATCCCGACGAGTGCGCACGCTATCTGTGACCTGACTGTGTGCATGTCTGGTGGGTATTATATATTTCATTTGTGAATAAAATTTGAAAAATGTTTTGGTTCAACCTCCTTAAATAAAAAAATACACCAACAACTTACAATTTAAAAGCTCTTGAGTCTCTTTGCTGACAGAACATTTTGCAGAATTGAACATTGCTCCATTTTTGGCCGCCATCTTGATTTCCGATGCTGTGATTTGTTTTCGAATTTCGGAAAATCGGGAAATGTAGTACACTCTGTATTTTGCCGAACGAGTTCAATTTTGATATTTTGCGCCGGTAAATATCGGTCATGCTATATAATGCTTCGATAAAGATGGTAGAGTAAGCTACATTCATCCTTTTACATCCAACAGCCGAAGGCAAAGGTAAGCTCTAAGACCACGAAGGCAATATCTATCTATATCTTGGTCATCCGACCACTACATCAAGTAATTTTTGAATCCAAACGCGATGATGACAACACAGGTATTGATAGTTCCTGAATTTCAGTGACGAAATACCCCTTGGCTGTCTGAGCATTCATTTTAATTCTTTGGAATAAGGAGTAGCTGTTGATTTTTGTGTCATTGATTTTTCTAAAAACTGCTGATACTATCATTTAGTTATCACAGTCATTCATTGAACTGGTGAAGGAAGAAAGCACTACATCATTGGTGACGGACTTCACAGTTTATGAAAATATGACGTTTTTAGTAAATATGGTTGGAATACTATTAACGTATCATATTTTCTTTAAAGACAACCTAAGGTTTCAACATGGTTAGAATCAGCGTGTTAAATGACTGCCTTAAAAGCATGGTCAATGCTGAACGAAGAGGAAAACGACAAGTCTTAATCAGACCAGCATCAAAAGTTGTCATGAAATTCTTAACTGTCATGATGAAACATGGTAAGCTGAGTTTTTATACTGAGGCAAAAATAACAAATATAGTGTTTCTGGTAATTGACCGGGTGAACAAAAGATATTTTCTGACCCAGCCGCAGATCAAGTTTTGATCGTAAGTAGTTCATACATTAGTATTCAGGGCTTACTTTATACTGTTTGTACATAAAAGATCTTTGAAGTTTATTTCAATGATCTTAAAAACAGCATAGAAAATGTTTTCTGGCCGGTTGCATGACAGCTTTGTTCCTTCACCCACATTTTGGAAACACTACACTTTTTTATTTTCGCCTGATTAACTTTTTTTACATTGACTTTAGTTACATACTTTCTTATGATGAATTTAGCATATTCTGACACCTCTTGTCCGAGGCTTTTTGCCAGTGAACAGAACCAGCTACTTATGCCTGAGGAAAGTGATATTGCTTTTATATTTGACTCCAGTAACTAAATAAATACAGCTTGTTTGGCCTGTAGATTCGTCCTGTGTTAGGGGTCACTCACAAATCGAGTTAAGGTTAGAAAAACGCCAATTGACGTTAGTGGGTGGTTAGATTAAAGGTTGTTTTAAATCAAGAACATCAATTTTTATTCTTGTCGTGTTTCTGTTTAATCGCTTTGTCTGTTTTGAAAACCAAAACAAACAGCCCTATGTTCATGTCTTTTCTTTGTTTGACGACCCAAACGGCCCTTGAATCTAACCTAAAATAGATTTGTGATTGACCCCTTATCCCATCATATTTACCATTGATATTTTGAAGTTAGCAGCTTTTGTGGCTAATTGCATTTAAGGCCAGTTTCAACTTGCATGTGCTGTGATTGCACCTCTTGGATTGCTCCTTTTCGTTTGGAAAAATGATTTTAGCATAAATGGATCCATAAAAAATTAAATTTCCAATTGATATGTTAGATCTCGTCAATGAGATTGTTTTGTTTTTCTTTTGACCCATAGTGTGGAAACTGTACTCAAAAAGTGTGATAAAGTTCTAGTTATATATTTGCATAAGACATAAAATACCTGATCTCGCAAATTCTATGTAAAATTTACAGGGCACATAAGTGGAGACTGGTCTTAAGTGATGGCTATCTGCAATTCAAGAGGGCTAATGCCAAATTATTTCTCAAACCTACCTTAAAAGTTTTTGTTTAACACATTTTTGTTCTCTACTTTTTTTGTCACTAGTAATGTAAATGTAACAAAGTCTTTCTTTTTATAGAGGATCAGTAGTGATGACTTGCACTGGGTTATGAATTGAATGATTCGCTCAAGCATGACTGAACTGATCTAAACAAATCTAGTTTTGCAATCAATGGATCCTTTCCATTTATAAAATGTAATTTGAAATTTGTTCTTTTTTCAATTAGGATACATTGGCGAATTTGAATACATTGATGACCACAGAGCTGGAAAGATTGTTGTCAACCTTAATGGAAGAATTAACAAGGTATCTTGAGAAAACTTGTAAATTTCATGTAAATTAAATTTCAATGATGACCTACAAGTAAAAGACTAGAGTCTCAGAAAATCATGTTGAGACGTCCTTGCACAACTGACGAAATTGATCAGCTTTAAATGCACATAGTTAGCTACAGTAGGTGAACAGTCTTATAAAACAATATTTTTCCATTTCACAGTGTGGTGTTATTTCCCCACGATTTGATGTCAAATTGAAGGATATTGAAAAATGGTCTAGTTACTTGTTGCCATCTCGTCAGTTTGGGTAAGTCTTGTTGCTTTCACAATTCCTCCTGGTTTTGAATTGATTTTTTAATTAAATGCTAAGCACAATGATGAAATGGGTAAATGCCAGTTCTGCTGCTGATACGTGATGTGGAACTTACCCTCAATATCTGAGTAGCTTTAGAACTTTCATGCCTAATAAAATATACATTTTGACATATTTTAACCTTGTCTCTCTTTCTTAACAGATTTATCGTAATGACCACATCAGCTGGAATCATGGATCATGAGGAAGCCAGGAGGAAAAACACTGGTGGAAAAATTTTAGGATATTTCTACTAGAAGAATTCTGAAAAATAAAGATCATTTTGTTGTTGTTCTTCTCTTGTTTGAAATTTTGGCCACAGAAAATCTGGCGATGCCGTACTTTTGCTAAAAAATGAGCCTCGAATAGGTAGGAAGGTCCACAGATATCTGGAAAGCCCGAATTCATTTTGCCTGCGATGGCTTTCAGTACTTAATTTTCGCGAATAGGCCTGGAAACAGCTGAAAAGCTTCGAATTTTCATTTTCAAGCCCCAGCAAAAGTGACAACGTTACATGGGGACTAGCAAAATTCTCAAAATTTTTCTCACCACTCGTTTTTGTGATCTTATTGACCTAATTGATCATTTGAAAAAGTTGGTTTGCTTTTAACAACTCTGTGCACACAAAGGATGTTTTCAGAACATAGTGGCTCTCAATACAGTATATGGCAAACCGTAGGAAAAGATATTTTACAAAACCTTTTCTGTTTTAAAACTTCGGCATCTCTACTGTTTTTCTCAAACTTTCAACTTTAACAGTTTTTTTCATGGCCCCTAATATGTAGGTCAGGAATTTTTGCAATTTCTCCAGATACTGAGGTGCAAGTATAAATTTTTGACCATAGTCTGGAAGTTTAATTTGAAAGATAAATTTGCTAGATAAAATGTTCACAGTATCCCTTGATCGTTAAAATGTAGGTTTGTGGCCCCCAAAATGTAGGTCTACCTAAAATCAAACTGTATCGTCCAGTGATGTTTTAGAGTGAAATATGTGCTTGTTCTCCTATAAATGTTCCAACTAATTTATGTAAAATTTGGTAATTTTGATAAGGGAATTTGAAATTTTGAAACTTTGAAAATGACTGTTTAAATGAAATGACGTTTTGATTGAATTTTTGAAAACCATTTTCTTTTGGAAATAATCCTATTTGGGTACGGTGTTTCTAATTCGCGGATACAGCCATAACCACCCATAATCAGCAATCGGCTACCTCATTGGCTGCTTTTTCGTATATAAAGGAATGCACTCGCTTGTAAAATCATTCTAATACACCTTTCCCGGGGTGTTGTTTGGGATTTTATGTATGAGTGTTTCCCTTAGATATAGATTATTTCCTTAGATATAACTAAGATAGAACTAGATTAATTATACCTCACGGAAAATTTGACCAGCTAAAAACGCCTTACGGCCCGGCAATCGTCCGTACGGGGACTTCCTGCAGCGTACCTTGCGCGGCCCATAGCCCGGCGACCGGTGACGGTGGAGCGATGAAATTTAACATGCTTTCCCCCTTTGATATGCTTGACGTCTCCAGAAGGTTTCAAGCTGTGAGACCTACTTTAATGGGATAAATTTTCGCGGGGATTAATTTTCGCGGATTTCGCAGATTTGGGTGTCATCCGCGAAAATAAGTCCCATTGGAAATTTGAAAAAGGCCCATCCGCGAAAATTAGTTTCCGCGAAAAATTTGAATTTTTGTTGCAATCCGCGAAATTTCTATTTTTATCGTTTTTTATTTTTTTTCAACTTTTCATAGTTGTAATACATATCTCCTCGCCCTGTTCAAAAACACCCTCTTATTACTTGAAAAAAAAATTCTTAATTTTCCTGGAAAAATTTTATTTCAATGTTTTGACCCTTTTCAAAAATTTTAATTTGTACCCCAATCCGCGAAATTAAATCCCCGCGAAAAATCAGGAAATCTCTCATCCGCGAAAATTAATCCCCGCGAAATCTTAAAATTTCGCGGATGAGCTCAACCGCGAAATTTAATCCCCGCGAAAATTTATCCCATTAAAGTACCCAGTCCGGCGCTAGAGGAGGGGATCATTTACGGTCCCGTAGCGCCCTTCCGTCAACTTCTCGGGCCACACTCGGGCCAATTTTTGAAAACATGATTTAAACAGGCGTGTAATTTCAGGACTGAATTTGTTTAACATTTTCTTTGAGAAAAACTTGGTTTCTCTTAATTATATTAAATATATGAATGTTGTAAATTCATATAAATATTAAATGTCTTATTTGGTATGAAAACATATAAAATTATACTTAGGGTGGAAATATTTGCTAGTAAACTGGTCCTGGTTTTAAACTGAAGCGTGTCCACGGGAAGCTCGTAAAGTTTTTTTGAGCGAAACAAAACAGACAAATCTTATTTTGTACTATTTTGTTTGACTGGACATGCTGAATCAATTTAACATTTAACATGGCCCGAACATGGCCCGAATGACTCGGGTCATGTTTGGGCCAAAAGAATTGATAAGGTCTCTCGGCCCGAACATAGCCCGAAGAGGCCCGAGAATTCTCGGGCCATGTCGAGGGTCGTCGAAGCAGTCAGGCAAACCCGGGGGGGGGTACTTAGGCAAAAATAGGTGCTGCGTATGTGCGGACGGTAAGGGTCGGGTTTTTCACCTTTCAAAGTCTCTCTAAGGGTTACAAAAATCAGGAAATTTCAAAGTAGTTTCTCTAAGGGTGGGAAAAATCACGATTTTTAGAAAAAAAATTGATTTGAGAGAAAAAAAAACCAAAAAGTCACGGGTAGGATTTTTAAAAATCAGCAAATTTTTCGAAAAAGTCTCTAAGGGTAACTAAATTTGGTTTTTGGGGGTTTTTGGGAGGTCCCCCCCCCCCCCGCCCACCCACCCCCCTCATTTACCCCCCTCCTACCCCCCCGGGCAGGCAAAGTGGGACAAATTGAGGCCACAGATATCTGTAAAGCCCGAAGGGCTAGATAGGCAACTTTAAGCTTTTTCCAGCAAAAAAAAGTGAAGCAAAAATTTGACTTTTTAAATTTTGTGCTGATGGATAGGATCTAGCATTTTAATTGTTTTCGGAGTGCGAGATCAAAAAAAGTAGGCGGCAAACGCTATTTCACATCTCTCAAACCGGTGAAATTGCATATTTTAGTCACGTGACTTTGGTAGGAAATCCTTCCAAACCTAGGCTTCACTTTTCGATAAAAGCCGCAAATCTAGCCCTTCGGGCTTTACAGGCCTGTGATTGAGGCTTCTACAGCTCTCCATACGGCCAGGCCTCGTTTTCATGTAATTCTATTTCTAGTTCTATCTTAGTTATATCTAAGGGAAACACTCAAACGTAAAATCCCAAACAACACCCCAGGAAAGGTGTATTAGAATGATTTTACAAGCGAGTGCATTCCTTTATATACGAAAAAACAGCCAATGAGGTAGCCGATTGCTGATTATGGGTGGTTATGGGTGGTTATGGGTGGTTATGGGTGATTATGGGTGGTTATGGGTGATTATGGGTGATTATGGCTGTATCCGCGGATTAGAAACACCGATTTGGGTATGGATTACGTTGTACAAAATTCAGAATTAAAACTTGGCTCAATCCAAAGATATGAGGCTTTAAAGTTATTTTTCTCTTATAGTACACGGAAACGATATTTTTTCCCGATTTTGGTGATTAAGCAAATATTATTGTATATGAAGTTGATTTTCTGTTGCAAACCATATGTCTATGTGCAAACTATGAAGTTAAGTTGGTAGCAAAAGAATTCCACAGGTTTTAGCTATTACCCATCTTTAGAATTTTCAATTCTATTTATGCTAATTCAAGGGCCCCCAAAATTTTGGTTGACTTAATGATGTCATATCTTTCATAAGGGAAGAAATTTTCGCGGAATTTAATTTCGCGAATTCGGTAATTTCAGTATCTAAAGAGCTACAAAGAGTTATATGCAATTTTTGGCAGATTTTGATGCAACATTTTTTCATTTAGAAGTAAATTAACTATACTACTCCAATCCAAATATGTTTTCGACCACCAAAACATGTTTTTCTTTATACCCCTTTATAGTCCAGCAGCCAAATCCTTTATCTCCTTAAATAAGCACTTTTGCTTAACCCAAGATCTACAGGATAAACTATACATTTTTGGAATCCTCAACTATCCTAGTTTAAGAAATGGCCGGTCCCCAAGGCCAATTTCCTGGTCAATTTTTCATATTGGGCCCAAATTTAGGGGCTTTAGGGGGTACTTTTTACCCTCTGTAAGGATTTGTTAAGGAAAATATCTTTCCATGTATGATATAATTTGCCATATTTCATGAATAAATTGACCAATTACTTTGAAAATTTGTCAAAAGTTTTAAGATAGATTGGTGATCATCATTGGCAAAAGATTTTTCCGAAAAAGTATTTTGGGGGGTTTACCTGGGGGAAAATAGGGAAAATTTATGGGTATTTTCACTAAATATTGATACTTTGACTAACATTCTAATCTTAAAAACCGGCAGTAATGAGCGTTTCGGGAAGAAAAATCTGATAAAATTACGCTAAATCACTGTAACTATATACTCTCAGGCCCTTTAAGTGGATTTCTTTTCGGAAAAAAAGTTGATTCTACTAACCATTTTTGAAACATCATAACTCTTTAAAAAAAAAAAATTTTTTAATTTTTTTTTCGACTTCATGACGGGAAAAGATAGAATTTTAATATGGTTACAATGATACCCATCAAGTCGGTGAAAAATTTACATAGAATTTCATTAATGTGGAAAAAATCGCTAAAAAATACATAAAACGGCGCCTCCGCGGGATACAGCGTTGAGCTTTTCACCTCAACTTTTGTACACGAGTAGTTCAAGCAGGTGGCTATTCATAACTACCTTAATAGTGAAAGATATATTTGTAGTCTTTTCTCTATGCACGAAAGAATTACCAAAACTTCAGTATTTTCACTTGAGTTCGAATTTCAAGCCATATTTTAACTATATTGCACAATGAAACCCTCCACTACAGAGGTACTTTCAATATGCCGACTCTCCTCCCTACTCCCTTGGAAAAAGAAAATCACGAATTTCCAATTTTGTATCGCGCGGAATGTAGGAAAAATATATTTTCTCCAAGAAAATACTCAAGAAATGGATGGTACAGGCCAGTGGATAAACCTGTTTGTTAAAAATGGTTGATTGACAAGTAGATTCTTACGCAATAAGCCAGTAATCAAATTTAAAAGGAAGACGCACTTCTTTCGTTCTTTTGAGCATAAACCAATTAGCTAATTCTCTTATTTTTTTCTTAAAAGAATGTTTACAAGAATAAGATTTCGTTTATTAAATAATCGTTTAAAAGTGTTGATTGATGCGTGAGGCCTTTTCATTGAACATACAATTCTGTCGGTGTTTTTTTAGACTGCACCAGAGAGATCTTAGAAAAGAGGGAAAAGAAAGTTTTCGTTTCAGAACCACTTAAAGGGCCTGAGCTGTAACTTCAGTTAAAAGCATCGAAATGTTGTGCAGCTGTCATAGAAAGGATTAAGAAATGATGAAATGGTAATTTAAAGTTGGTTTGAGCTGGTTTCCATCCTAAAAATTTAGGTTTTTGTTGAGGAATCTTCTCAAGAAAAACATCCAAACTCAGGCGACTGTTAACTAGAAATGACATATTTACCCCTGATTTACCACCTGTATCCCTGATGACGAACAATGAAAACTACAAATTGCTTTCCTCTATTGTCTACCAAAAATATCCATGTTTCCAGTAGTTAGAAATCAAACTTTGTACACCTTAATACTGTTCTATGGGTCAAATGGGCCCAAAAATCAATAAAAACGATAAAAATTGTCTAAAATTGGCAACTTTACCCCCTGGTTTCTCCAACTGCACCCTGTATATGAGAGTTTCAAGTCAGCATTGTAATTTTCTAGTGTATATTACACAAAGATCAAGTTAAAACTATTTTCGAAGATATTTTAGGCGAGACAAGCAATGAAAATTGCTCAAATTATGTAAAAATTAAATAAAATGGGCATTTTTACCCCCTAAAGCGTCGAAAATGATACTAAATTGTAAATACAGTTGACAAGAAATTTTTCTGGTGTATCGCATTAAGATTATCATAACACAAAGTTTGTGCCTCATTAAAAGCTGTTTTGATAGGTCCCAGTCTTATATAGTGTCAAAATTCAGTGAAAATACCCAAATTTTCCCTATTTCCCCCCAGGTAAACCCCCCAAAATAATTTTTCGCAAATATTTTTTGCCAATGATGATCACCAATCTATCTTGAAACTTTTGGCAAAGTTTCAAAGTAATTGGTCATTTTATTCATGAGATATAGCAAATTATATCATACATGTAAAGATATTTTCCTTAACAAATCCTTACAAAGGGTAAAAAGTACCCCCTAAACTCGGGCCCAGTATGAAAAATTGACCAGGAATTAGCTTTGGGGACCGAGCATTTCTTAAACTAGGATAGTTGAGGATTCCAAAAATGTATAGTTTATCCTGATGTAGAATCTTGGGTTCAGCAAAATGCCATTTTTTAAGTTTGGCTCACGAACTATAAAGAAGAAATACTAACCTACCAAAATAATCAAAAATCATTTCATTTTGACTAATCTACAGATCAGAATTCTCATTTGAATTAAAACCTACATATTGGGGGCCACCTACATATTGGGGGCCATATACTGTAATTGGATCAGTTCGCGATGCTCGAATTAATTTGCTGGAACTTGATGAATATGTTTTAGGAAAACCCCTAGGAAAATGAAAGAAATTTGTATAAAAAAATTCCAGAAAATTCCGAAAATTCCAGAATGAAAAAACCCGCGACCTAGGTATCCAGGTAAGAAATCCTATGGATAATTATGGCATTCACTTTTTTAAAACTTCTAAAAATTGTTCATTTTACTTGGAAAATACAAAAAATCGTTTACATATTGCTCATAAAAGTAAAAATACATTCAATTTCTCAAGAATGACAGCGATCAAAGCGAGCTTAAGTATCATGGCGTAGAGTCGTTTTGGACGTTGCCGGGACGACCAGTACAAGTACAAGTAAATATCGGAACTTCAAGAATATTTTATTTGCTAATAACATCCCACACCACGAAGCAACAATTATAGTTAGCAGTTATAGTTAGTTAACAATTATAGTTATATTTAGTTTATCATTTGCACTTAATGTTTTCGTTTTTTACTATACTTTTTATTTGTCATAGCGCTGTGAACCCTAAGTTAAGTTAGGGCCTATTCCCTGTGCTAAGGGAAGGTTCACCTCCTCCTCCTCCTCCTCCATGAAGCAACAAAGCCCCTTGCAGGACTATAATGATATATTTCAGTCAGAGAACTTATGAATTCAATGAAACCGCCTTGTCATTTGGTGCAGTTTAGAGCCTTCGAAGCAGATCTAACGTAAGATTGCTAAACCTTCTCATTGCCGGGGCAAATATTCCTGAAGCATTTCCGGAATATTTCCGTATAAATAGGCAACACTATTTTACGTGCACGTAAACAACACACAACAATCTTGGAACTGGCCAAATGGCAAGATGACTTTATTCTGTTGTAACTAAATGTTTTTTACATTTATAAGAACAAACTATATAAGAATATAAGGCTTCGATGGTCAAAATGTTAAGAGCAAGTTAAGAACATTGTAAGGCTTTGCAGACTCTATAATACCGAATTTTATAGGAAAATGGACAGAAATACTCAAAAATGGCGAAAAGAAGAACATGTCAAGAACATTTTTAGGATTAAAACTCAAACAGTTAAAAACATCCCAAAGGCTTCAAAAATTTTGGATGTTCTTATAAAAAAACCTTGTACATGATTATTTGATCTCTTTCTACTGTAAAGTAAGTAAAGTGTGGCAATATGAAAGTCAAGATCCTAGGGCCCCCCCCAGTGGTTTGCGTGATTGCGTGAATGGGCATTTTCGGTTGCGTGAATGCGTGAAAATTGAAAAAAAATGCGTGAATACGTGAATTGAAAAAACTTGCGTGAACGTGAAAATGTACTTTTTGATTGCGTGAATGCCGTGAATCTGGGCTATTTGTGCATGAATACGTGAATTTTCCCTTTTTTCCCCCGATTATGTGCAGTTTTCCCGATTATCCAATGTTTTCCTGATTTTCCCAAAAAAATTTCCGATTTCTGAAAAATCGGGTTATTGTGCGTAAAACTCGAGGAAAATTTGCGTGAATGCGTGAATTTCGAAAAAAATTTGCGCGATTGCGTGAATTGAGGGTCCGCTGGGGCGGGGCCTCATCTTACGGTATTTGAAATAGGTCTTCGGTGGATGCTTTTCAAATTTACTACACAGTTTGTCTTTTTGTTTCCTAATAAAAAGATTGTTTCTTAATGCAGTTATTCATAATCTAGCATATGAAATAAAATTTGATACAAAGTAATACTTATAGGTAAATATTAGCAGTTTTCTTGGTGATGATCATAATTCGATACCAACAGATGTACAATCCAAATTTGATGTTAAAAATATACTTTAAAATTATGCTTAAATTCTCTTCAACATTGTAATATAATATTGTATTGATTGAAAAATTGATTTGGAACTGAATCTCCCTATTCACCACATTCCAAGAGACAGGTGGCTCCAGTTTCGATACAGATATCCTTTTCTTCGTTCTGCATGCACTCAGAAATATCATCTTTGCACTATGAAATAAAGAGTGACTTGTATAGTGAAACATTTCGAATTTAAGGGCTCTGACCATAGTCGGAAAATTGATTTTAGTATCTGAACATGAAAATTATGTTTTAGATTCTTTAACACTTTTAACAGAAAGAATTACCTTTATAAATTGCTTTTTAATCAAATCCCTTCATAGTAATTAAGAATTTTATTGCAGAAATGACGTTATTAACTTTAAAAAGACGTTAATAATATGTTGCACCACCTTCTTTTATAAAAAGTGCTAAGTTTTAATGGGTAATTAACCTTTTTGTTTCGAAGTTTTTTCAAATTGTCCGCAAAGAATTGAACTATTTTAAATTTTGCGGAAAATTTTTCTAAAAAGATGTGTCAAAAGTTATGACTGTTTTTTTAAGCAAAATCCAGATGAAAAATTTATGAAAAACCATGAAGAAGCATTTACAAAAATTTTCCGCAAAAATTTTTATTGTTCGGTAAAAGATACACGGCAATTATGAAAAATTTACTATGGTCAGAGCCCTTAAGTAAAGATGAAGTAGGAGCACATACAGTGTGTCTCAAAAAGTGGGCGAATTCTTATGTAAAGTAAAATTCTCAAAACTAATCTATGCACTATACAAGTCATAAAATTTCGTATAAATTATGACAATTTTACTTTATACGAAACACGTCGCCGTCTAACAGTAATAAGCACCGTACCACGTCAAGAAGCGCCGCGGCTGGTTACCATATATTCCTAACAAAAATGTTGGATAGCGACTCCGCAGCTCATTTAATATTGAAAAATTAGTTTTTTTTCTTTTCGTTTCTAAAAATAATATAAGATTTCTTACCTTTTTCATACAAAAGACTTTTCTCTTCAACTGGTGTTTCAACATAATTTCAGTGCATTTGACTTTTTCATTCAAACATTTTCCCATGGATCCAAACGATAGTTTGAAACAATCTGTGTATTTGGTTTTCTCACACTAAAAAGATAAAAAAAAAAAACTTTCAAAGAAATCTTGTAATTTTCAAATCTCAAAGTACAGTCCCAAAAAATAGGCGAATTGGGTTGGAATTTCATCAAATAAGGAGCGTATTGCATTATAGAGCGTCCTTTATGCGACTTTCTTGTTTGACGGTGACTTTCAATATTGTCGAATAATAGATGGGTATCAAATATAGGAAACCGTCAAATTAGAAAGCGTCAATAGACCTTATCGGAGTTTTTGATTTTTCTAAAAAAGCGATGTATTGTGGGATTGTTTCGAGTGTATTACCATTACAATAGAAATCTCTTAGGAATTCCTCGAGGGAATTCTATTGTAATACACTCGAAACAATCCCACAATGCATCGCTTTTTTAGAAAAATCAAAAACTCCGATAAGGTCTATTCTATTAAAGTTTGAACTCACGTTGACGACGATTTCATCTTTTCCCTCTGTGTCACGACCTAAGCGACATTCAAGATATTTGATTCCACACTTGAATCTTGATACAGGATCTGCACCAGTTTTCTTGACACATTCATCGTAAATATCGATGCACTGTAGTAGATATTAGAAAGAAAAAAATATATTGCAGCTAGTCAGGAAAATTCTGACGTCCCTCTCTAAGTAGAGAGTTTATGTGTTTGCATTTTTAAGGGCGGCTAAACGGCTGAATATCGATTTGGAATAAACGAGGACGGCAAAATTACTTCCCAATTACTGATTTACCATCGTGCTCAGTCCGTCTCCGTCGCAGAAAAACACACACATAAACTCCCCATTAAACATCTTTGCAGCAAGTTGTTCTATGATGTTTCTGGTTCTAATTGTTCACAGCTTCATAATAAAGTTGGGATAGTTGGATATTGAGAGGTGAGGATTATCACAATTTTTAATTATTTTGGATAGCAGATTGACAGCAGATTTTGCTAAAATCGCAAGCATTAAGTAAGTATATTTATCTGGTGGCTGTCGGTGGAACAGGGAATGAGGGAGGCCCGTTTTCTATTTGCGCTAGACCTGTGAGATCAAATGCTAGGTTGGAGTGCCACACCTACTCTCAGTTCCCACTAACTTACCGCTTAGATCAGATTATCCTATCTAAGCTACTCATCTGCTGAGTTGGCGGTGACCGGGAATCGAACCCACAAACGCTAAATTGTAAGGCGAATGCTCTACCCGGCCACAGAATTACACACACTAAAAACAAAACTAAAACGGTGTCATTTAATACCTTGTCATTGGGCAAGAATGATGTAAGTTCTTCGATGTCCAATGATCCTCCCAAACGACATTTCAAATATTTGATTCCACATTTGAATCGTGCAACAGGGCCCTCTCCGGTTTCTTTAACACATTCATCGTAAATATCAATACACTGAGAAAAACAAAATTTGTCATATTAATACATTTTGATACTCACGGTACTCAGATGGTTCTTATTAATACGCAGAATCGAATTATAAGGTTTTAACATTTCACGTGGCTGATTTTCTGACTGCACCGATGCTTTTGGCAATGTTTAGTGACGCTAAGCCCATTTAAAGACTATAAAATTTTCGACTGTCATTTTAAAATACGATCAGAAGAGTTTTTCTTGATATAAAGACTATGTGGTGTTTTAAATTCTTCCTAAAAGCCGAAAAACGTGACTCCGTGGATATCACTAGACTCAGGCGGCGTTTAACACAATTTGATTTATCAAACAATTCTCAATAGACCAATCAAATTACGCAAATTGGGAACTAAGAAACAGAGAAGAATAAAACAAACCTTGTCATTTTCTTTATCGAAGATTTTGCTCTTCAAGATTTCTTCAAAACCTTCAAAATGTATTTTTCCTCCAAAGCGACATTCAAGATATTTGATTCCACATTTAAATCGTGATACAGGATCTTTACCAGTTGCTTTGACACATTCATCGTAGACATCGGTACACTGAGAAAACAAACAAATATCGAAAACATTATCAAAATGTTTTTAATTTATAGAATCTTCTTCCATCAGAAAGAAGAACATTGAAACCGTCCCTGGTATATAAATAAAATGAAATCCTTTAATCCTTCAAACCCAATTGACGTGTATACACGGTCTAAATTTACCAATATAGACTCCTGACCACTTGATTTAAAAGGGTATTAGACTATTTCATAGGATTCTTGAATCTGTTACATGTGTTTTTCCTTCCTCAATAGGCCTTTTCATAAATTACGTCACGAACATCACTTGCCTCGTATTCAAACAATTACCATGGTGATTATGTCCCTTGAGACACTGAATGATTTTTTTATAAATAAAAAGTGGTTTTAATCAAATCTGCTGGGAGTTAATCACTATGGCAATAATTTCAAAACGAGGCAAGTGATGTTCGTGACGTAATTTATGAAAAGGTCTATTCAATTCAACGGAGAAATATGCATGCTGTGCAGATTTCCGTTCGAGAAAGACCGTTCTGTTCATAAATATCTACTGTTACTGACCTTATCATTTTCTCTATCGAAAAGTTCAGCAATGTTGACTTTCTCATCTCCCAAACGACATTTTAGATATTTCAACCCACACTTGAATCGCGCAACAGGGCCCTCTCCGGTTTCTTTGACACATTCATCGTAAATGTCAATACACTAAGGAAACAAAATAAGTAAGCACAAGTTATATTGACAGTACCTGTTTGGAACCATTTATTTATGAATTCTTGTTTAGCCAGTAGTTTAACTGTCGACGCTCTCTAATTCGACGTTCTATTATTCGATATGCTCCCTTATTCGATGAAATTTAAAGCCACTGTCAACAAGAAACTCTCATAAACGACGTTTCTTTATCGATACACTCCCTTATTCGATGAAAATCCAATTAGCCTTGAAGATCGAATTAGAGAGCGTCAATTGTAGTAGCTTACAAATAAGTTTGGAAGTGAAATACAAAGGATGACAAAGAAGATTACCGCTATAGAAATATGCAGTAAATTTGGTCCGCTTA
This sequence comes from Clytia hemisphaerica, assembly GCF_902728285.1. Lineage (NCBI taxonomy): Eukaryota > Metazoa > Cnidaria > Hydrozoa > Leptothecata > Clytiidae > Clytia > Clytia hemisphaerica. The sequence goes on from NW_027103543.1 coordinate 16,557, forward strand.
CCAAGCGAGCAAATTTGCCCAAAATGGACCCGTGTATTGTGCATCGAGAAAAATAGGGGGAACCTTCTAAAACGACTTTCTCAAGTTTTTAGATCTTTTTTCCCAGTCTCTTTTACAGTGCATTCTCAGAAACTAGAAAATTCCACATTAAAAATAATAAGGTTACCCCACCCAAATATGTTATCAGTTATTACTGGTTATCAGTTATCAGCTTAGCACACGAATTTAACATTATTTATATGGACATTAGATAAACGTTGAAACAGCTTGTGTAACAGATTGGTTGTTGTTTAAGAAATCAATTTTACCTTGTCATTTGGAACTTCGTCTGAAATGAAAAGATAGAAAACGTAAAAGAAAAGATAAAAAAATTGTTGATTGCCTCTCTGGCCGTCTATCCTTACAAATTTCAAATTTGAAATAGTTGAAAGTGTTTCTCGGAATTCAAAGTCTTGATAAAGTTGAAGATTTTGTTGATAGCAAACAAGAAGCCGGAGCGGCGTGAAGGTCCAGCTGACGTGGCAATAACCGAATGTCGTTCGTACCGGGTTCCTTAAGTGACGCAAAAAAATTTCCTTCCCATCCTCCACTCTGAGCTTCTATTCTTTGACACTTTCTTTGTATTGCTAAGTTTTGAAAGTTTTTGATGCATTTCCCGAAATTTCGAAACTTTTGCCGCTGATGGGATTTGAACCCACTATATACAAATCACCTATGATTAAAACGCCAGCACCTTAACCGCTCGGCCATCGAGTCACAACTGCATTACGGAGTTCAAAGTTGCTTATAAACATGGTATTTACTCCAAACTCTACCCGGGGGCTAAAACCCTAACCAGGGGTTAACTCCCATCCCCAACCCTAGCCCTAACCCTACCTGAAACAACCCTTTAATCTAACCGGGAAATTTGACTCTATTACCAATTCAATTTAAACATAGGTTAAACATCGCGCGGGTAGGCGGGGCAAAAATTCTAGGTCGGCGGTTGGTTTAGCCTGAACTTGTTAATTTATTGCACGCACAGGCCCCGACAAAGACAAAATCTTTTCGATCAGTTGCTTTTTAAAGGTCCATTCTGCTGCGCGCTGGACCAATAATGAATGCGCTGATAATGCTATAAAACGGCTTTTTTCAGCTGACGGGATATACCGCTCAGGTTTGAAAATACCTGTGAGAATCGAAAAAACTGACCCCAAATGGAACTGAAAATCTAAAATCTTATCTCAAAATTTTCCACTTGTTTCCCCAATTCCCCCTGAAAAGTAACTTGACCAGCGGCACATCCCTGTATCGTTTTTTGCCCAAGTAGCCCTTCACCCGGGTATAATCATATGACAAAGACGCTATTAAGGTAGTCGTAGTTTTTTAGCATTAGATGATTGATGAAGTAGATAATTCATTACTCACCAGCTAAAACTGCACCAGCTACCAAAACGCACAAAAATATCGCGTACTTCATTTTGCTTCTAAAACTCAAAAACACTGCTCAAGCTCAAAGGTCAATATGAACACTCGAGTGTAAACTGTTCTAATTTTATATGAGATCAAAACAAGAGCTTTATAAAGCGGATACTTCTTTTGTTTACAAGGAAAATACTTCGTGTTTAGTTTTAAAACCTTTTCATGCCAGTTCAAAGTGTTTTCATAAGCAATATTTAGCAAAACAATAACGACATAACAGAACATACTTGAGACCATTTCTCAACAAGACAAACGACATCCAAGTTGACACGTTTTTCTTTGTAAGAATATGGTATTGTTCAATTTCTTCATGGATAATATTACAGTTTAAGGGATAAGCATCCAAAAATATTTTAACGGTTTCTTAAGTCATGATCGAAATTCAATCTCAATTCAACCAGGGGGTGATTCAACATATAATACGTACCTGAAGCATAAAATGGCAACTTTTGATTTAGTATTAAGCCTCTGATCAGAAACCCAGCGCGCTATCCGTTGAGCCACACTCGCACAGCAAAACACACAATTTGTAAATACTTATAGAATGACTAAAAAGACGGGGGTAATGTTATTATAATATGGGTAAAATTGCCCCTTTTTTAACCTGACTGAGCAACCCTGCGGGGCCCAAGGCGCCGAGTATGCACCCGGCACAGTGACAAGCCGTTACTAGCAACCCTGACCCTACCTAACTGTTAGTTAATCAATTCGAAACAACAAAACCCCCGGAAACACAAAATCGTAGATAGGAAAAAAAAACATGTTCGACTGACGGTCAATTTTTATCATCTTCCGCCTTACAGGGGGCAATTATCAATAGTTGATAATTAGCAAATAATTTGATATTTACTCTCAATTATGCATTGTTAGTTTCTGTTGCCAAATTCCATGATGGTGATAATCTTTAAAATATAATTAATTTTTTGCCCAATTTCATCATGAGTACTCTTATAAAGTATACTCTTATAAAAAGGGAGAATTCAAGGGAGGACGTCTAATGTCATGACGCATTTCATGAAATAGATTTAAGGATGTGCATGAATTCATTCACGTAACATATTTTTGGCGTATCAGCTATCCGATAGTGAGTACCATACCGTGTATAGGTATTACACTCTGACGACAGATGTCGCGCACATTCAACGCGCATTCAGCCATAAACAAAAGTAGCTTTGAAAATCATCCAGGATCTTGGATGAGGGCCGCTCCATAATCAAATCACTTGTAAGAAACCTAGCAAAGATTTGATGAAACAGAGGCAACACTAAGCATAACATACAGAATTTCTCTAGAACTAGATCGATTAAAATAATATTGAGGATTGAAAATCATATCACCAGGAAAAAATCTTGTGAACCGTTTAATCAAGTCTATAAATATGAAAAATATTTTAAGTTTCAGACGGTTTTAAATTATTCAGAAATACACCCCTGTCTCACAGCCCTATTGGAACTTTTTTCATCAGTGGAAGGGGTATGTAGAAATCTTTACATATTCTATGGTAAAAGATGGTTTAATTCTACCAAAGAATTGACCGTCGGTTGGATCACATGCAATCAAATTTGAGAACATGCCAAATATTTTGACACGAAAAGGACTTGAGTGACATTCAAGTGTCATGCCAATTTTGACCTTTGATACCATCGGGTTTTATATAATATTGTGTGGTCCGAAAAAACAACTGTTTTTTATCACATAAAATTTATCTTTCTGTCCTTACCGCGTTTAGCCTACCAGCCCAACGTGGCAACTCAATTTTCTTTGTGCTTCCTGACTCCTATTTCAAGCTTTAGAACACCTCCAGACTACTTCTGATCTCCACTACAGGCCTTAGAATACCTCCCAGTCATTCGTTTTGCTATGCCCTCACCGCGCTAAGCCTACCAGCCAAACTCCTCCTGACCCCTATGACACAACATTTCAAATAATTGAAAGGCAGTGTGTTGTCTATTTTTTTTTTCTATATGGCCTAGGCCTTGGTTTAGTACTAATTATTGACTTTAAAACCTGAAGGGCTAGAGGGGAATATTAAAATTTACCCATTTACCCAAGCAAGAAACTTGCGCTGAATTTGGAACAATTAATTAAATCTAGGAATCTAGATGTTTGTTTTTCTGCGACTTATTTTTCGAAATCAATGTAGGTCCATTCATTCTGACGTGCTGGGCATTTAACGACCATAGCCATAATTTTCGTCTGATTTGAGCTATACACGCAAATATATTATGGACTAATATGGACAATGCCATACGGAAATAAACTTGAAATAATTGGTATTTTATCATTGTATTTTTGAGAATTCTCGCAGCTTGTTTGAAAATTTTCTGATCATTTAAAGGCGTCATTCTGTGGTTGAGAAAGTTTGATTTTGAAATTCGAGATTATGAGCGACATGACCAAGTTTAACTTACGTAACATTTATTTGTTTACTTTTCAAGGTACGATGGACAAGCATGTTTTTATTGTGCTTTGGCTTTGACACTAATAAATTCTTGTCTATACACGTTGTCCTAAACAGAAAGTCCTCCAATCTCTGTGTAAATTTTACGATTTTTTCCTTTAATTAAACGTTTACAAATTTCTCCTTAACCGTTTCCCCAATGGTGTCCATCCGTTTGTTTTTTGGTTCAAAATCAAACTATCTTTTCATAATATCTTCTCGTATAATATATAGATTCTCATTTGATATAAGACTGATATACGCCACTGTTAACTCTGACGTCAGTCAGGAAGAACGTTAAAAGTAGCTACTTTTGAAGTTCTTTCAGAAAAGATCTCGACCCTAAAAAAGGATTTTTCATGAATTCGAATCAACCAAAGACAAAACAAAGCTTTATGCATTGCAATTTCATTGTAATATATATTTGGTTTTAGAATCTTGTATATCAAATTGTTTTGTCTCTTGTTTAAATACAACTGCGGAAGCAGTCCATGCCTTGTCTGTTATCCTTTTGGCGGCACTGAAAAAAAATATGGGAGTTATTATGTTAACATTGAATTAAAGATGGTATGATATATTTGGCCTGCACAAACCTTTTAATCTATAAGTATTTTTATCAAACTATTTTCTTCTAAAAAGTCGAGAACTTGTGACTCAGTTGAGTGTACAAAGATCTGTACTAAGCCCAGGGATGGGGGGGGGGTACTAGGGTTGGCGAATGAGGGGTATGTGCGGACGGGACCTCCGAAACCCAACCCTTAGAGACTGATTTTTGCTGAAAAGGTGACCCTTAGAGAAACTTTATTACAATTTTTTCTCTGGAAATCAAAAAATTTCCTAAAAATCCTGAATTTTCCGACCCTTAGAGAGACTGTGAAAGGTGAAAAAACCGACCCTTACCGTCTGCACATACCCATCATCCATTTTTGCCTAAGAGCCCCCCCCGGGGTACTAAGGCGACTGTTGTTTACGATATATCCTTTAAAAGATATTCACTCACTGTCTAATACAGTTGTCCTTGAGAGCATAGGCTTCTTCATAATGGCTTCCCGTTGGATGGATAGACGCAAAAACATAACAGAAATCAGTTATCAGAGCGCGGTGGTCCAATTGATTCCTTTCGACTGTGAAACGGCCTGTAATCGTTAAAAACAATTTAGTTTACCTTATTCATACACTTGACTCTATCTTGGACTTTTTCCATCCGGCATTTGAGAGTTCCTTTCAAACATTCGAATTTCTCTTTGTAGTCTTTTGCAGCACCCATGCATTTCTTTTCTTTTTCACGACACTAAAGTAACGAATGAAAAACAGAGATTAGTATAACCCCTTCTCACAGACCCAGTGGGACCCCTTTCATTCGAGAAATATGTCTAAAAATGGTCCCCAGTGGATAATTATACGATTTTTGTCCCCGATGAAAATTACCAAATAAACAAATTTCACTCCAAATATTGTGCATTTTGCCATCCCTATTGAATTTTCTGAATTTAAATACCCAGTCAATAAAAACATGGTAATATCAACACCTATTCGAGTTTGAGTCCTTTATTTCTATCCCAAAATCGTACTGGGTCTGTGAAAAAGGGTGTGTATACACCACTCCTTCATGACAAATAACCTTTCACAACATAACGATGCCTTACTGTTAAGTCAGCATCATCGAACAATTGTTCAGCCATCTGCATTTCATCACCAACAGAAACGCATGTTCGGTAGCACTTTACTCGATCCATCAAATTCTTGTTATCTTGATTGCACTGAAACAGAGGTAGTGAGACAGTGGTGTAATGTTTACCAATAAACAAGTAGTGGAGTTGACGTCAAAAGAATGATCTCAACTGAACGTTTGTAAACCTGATGAAAATCTCCACTAAAGAGGTCCAAATATTGTTTGAAATAAAAAATTTATATGAAGAATGACCATTTGAATGTACATAAATAAAATAGCAGAGGTACTAATTTTAGTGAGAATTTTTACCGAAATATACTGAAAATACAAGTTTGACACTCTTTGTCGGATGGGAACGCCACTGGTTCATGGGAAAATCATCGACGGGAAAATTGACCCCATCCTCCGGGAGGGAGGGGGGTCGGATTCAAAAATTGGCTTTTAAAGTTGCTTCTTTAGGATTCCTAAAGTGTACTTTAAAGATCACAATTTCAGAGAGTGCACTCTAAGGGTGTAAAAAGTGAAATTAAGTTTTTTAAGCAACATATTTTGCCTTAAAATGGGTAAAAGTTTTCACAAAAAATGCACTGTAATGTAAAGATCAATTTTCGCCCAAATTCGGCTAAACTATCTCTGCATACTGTATAATGGTCCAATTTTAAAGGCCTAATATAATTGGGCTGTCACATACGGTCGTTTTTAAAGGTCCATCATATCATAGCAATTCAGTTTAAATATCGTTTTAGATGACAAACAGTAGGCGATTTCAAACTTTCCCATGAATTTACCTTCTGCATACAGCTTTGCCCTGGTTTGACTTTCTCTCCCAATTTTCCCGCAATGCATTTGACTCTTTGACGAATACAAGCAAGTTTGTCTTTCATATATTTTGCTTTCTTCATGCATATTTCATGCTCGTGCTGACACTATAATGAACAAAAAAAATGTGAGAGAATACAAGTTCTTTTCATAAAAACTATCAATTTTTGGTTCTTCAAATTATTCAATGTTCTTTAGTTGCGATTCCAACGCTTCTTGTTGTCACGCTACACCTTCTATTATGAGAACAAATAAAATGTTTAAAGCCTTCAGAGGTTCTTAAATTTTAGCGTTTTAAGGCTAAAAATGTTCTTAACCAGTCTTTATACCATTTTTTCGAGCATATTTATGCATTTCCCTAAGAAATCCCGTGTTTTAAAGTCCAAAAAGCTTTAAAATATTCTGACCTTGTTCTTAATACTTTGACAATCAAAGCCTTAAGTTTTTTAGTTTGTTCAAATAAAAAATGTGTAAAACTACGGTACTAAATTCCTTAACCCTACCCACCTTATCGGCATACGCACAAGCGACGGCAAGCATGCATAACACAACAACCAAGTACCTCATTGTAGCAAATTTGTTTTGATCTGAAACTCAAAACTTTATAATTTGGTTTATATCAATCCTTTTATACTCTTGATATCGTCGTCTTTTGATTATACAGCATCGCAAATATTTTACACTCCAAATCGATGAACGTAAAAATTGTTTTAATTTCGGTCGCATTTACCCAACTGATCAAAATTTACCCAGTATGTTTAAATATCGGTATCAATAATTAAAATTCCCGTAATTGTTTTAAGGAGCAGAAATCCCTTACTTTAATATCACGTTTTTGAAGTTCCACGTTGTCACCAACAGAAATCATCTGCTTAAATAAACCTTAAATTCACATTACATTAAATTCCTTCCAGCTTATAAACGCAAGGTTTGGGACTTTTTTGTGCTGATGAGAGGGGAATCGTGCTTCCCTGAATGTTATTTATTGTGTTGGAACACTTTATACTTTCTCGGGTTCGAGAATAGAAACTATATGTCGCTCTTCTCTATGAATATATTCACAATTTAATCTTGTTCATAACAAAAACTGTCACCATCAAAACGTTTAAAGAGAAAAAAATCGGAACTTTTAAGATTTTGCTATATTCATAGTAAATTCTATATTTTATCATACTAATACTTCTTGCCCTGTTATAATTTACAAAAAAATAAATTTAGATTCTCGTCAAAATTTTGTCAATAATAATGATTGATGACTATGATAAATTCTACCCTAATTAATTAATTTCAAAAAAATATCATTAAATCGTTTAGAAATTGATTGTGAAAAATGAATCATCTTACAAGTAATTTGGAGAACCAGTTGCAATGGTTCTCGTGGGAGAGCTGTAGTAGTCCATTTTCAAACAAAATTAAAACTAGCTGGTAAAAAGATTGTTGTCAAATTCGTTATCAAAAAGTTAACTTAATTTTCTGCCAATTTTCACATTTCACGTATGTACATTCCAGACGATGCCAAAGATATAAAATTATCTTCCAGTAAAAATCCATACATGTGGGTGGACAAACCTTTTCAAACCAAAATTATTTTTGGAAATGTGTGGATACCCCTGGAAAATGGCAAATCTGCAATGAAACCCTTGGAAAAATTTCTTTTCATACCTCAAAGTGACGGTAGACGAACTAAAGCCAGTCTTTTACCTCCTGCAAATTCCCCTCGGGTTACTCTCTGGAAATGTTCGTTCCACCCTCTGTATGGATATAAAATGGAATGGTAAAATTAACAAAAAAACAACAACAAAAAAAATCATTGCGTAGCTATAAATAAATAAAAAGTATCTACAGTACTTAGTACCCGACTAAACAACACTCAAAATTCTAATTCAAATATACATTCTGATCGAAACGTTTCAAAAATTAAAGTGATAAATTTCAAGATAGAATGTACGACATCAAAACTATATACAGTAGCGTATTGTCATATTATTCGTAATTTATGTGCATTTTTTTCATAATAATTGTTGGAAATGTAATACATAAAAAACATTAAATTAAAATACTTTAAATATTCAATTAATATTTAAATGGCAATGTTTCAAGGCGTGTATGTAATGCTTAGATTTCCACTAAAAGTTTATATCTTCGATTATTTAAGACATGATGCAAAAAATGGAATCATCACATCAACTTCTTCTAGTGTCAATAGATATAAGCCCTGGGGGTTGGGGTACTAGGGTTCCGAGCTGTTGGTATGTGCCACCCAACTTTTAACCCTTGGACCTTTAGCTGGACTAAAAAGGGGGGAAATGAAAGTTTTGTACATTGCGACACCATTGGGACTAATTTAACCAAATTTTGATCTCTCAAGGGGCAAAAAGTTGAAATTTTCCTATTCCAATGGATATGTTGTTTTCATTACATACGATAAAGCCATTAAGAGTATAACAAGTTTTTAGAAATTTAATCCCTCTGTGTCCAGAAACAAACCTCATATTGAGTAAATCTTAAATCTTTTAAAGGTCATTGAATTATTTGAGCACCCTCAAAAGAAAAGTCTGGGTTAGACTGTCCATCATTTGTATCTGTTGATTGTTTGTCATCAAGATTCTTCACACGAGAAGCATTTTGTTCCACGTTATCAGAGTCTGTATCTGCAGTATCTTCATTTACAGGTTTCTCTTGTTGACAGTCAGTATCCAAATATTTTTGTGAACGTTGAACGAGTTTACAAGCCTCGGTGTCGTCTCCAGGAATGTTGTTTACATCACAAGAGACCGTTAATTCTGAGTCAATAGTATTTGGAGCCCCCTCTAAACTCGTTATAGTCTTATCCTCGTCATTACATCGTTTCGGCAAGTCATTTATATTATCAGTTTTTTCCAATATTTCAGTTTCGGTTTTCGCTTCAATATCCTCTCTCTCGCTAGCACCATCATCCTTGGCAGAAACAACATTACCATCTGGTACAGCATGTTCAAGATCTATTCCATCCACATCCTCGCGCATTTCATCGATCTCAACCTTCAGCTTCCCTGACTCTTCTGATTCTATTTCTCCAGTGACGTCATTAGCAGTGCTATCATCGGCCACTTTCCGAGGACTTGCAAGCTCTTTGCAACACCTGCGGTGGTGTGAGATACATTCGATTTCTGGCAAAATACCTCCGTCCCATACGCCTATGTGAAGAATTTGTTAAAGCATTGCAAACTCTCTTTTCAAAGATTATTCAACCCTTTTTATATGGGGGTGTTTTCCAACACAATTTTTAACGACAATCTGAACTTTCAATATTTAATCTTATTAGCAACATGTACACCCAATCATAGACCTAATGGAATTGCATTGGTTTAAATGACAAAGAATTTATCCCTCTTTATATCATGAGATGAATAACATACCTTTGGTGGACATTAAACCTTTCAAAGTGCATGGGATCTTGTTGAATTGTCGAAACTTATGCAGGATAGATCGTGCTTCTTTTAAAACGGTGGAACCATCAAACTTGGTAGCCATTTCTGTGAAGTATTGTAACATCTCAACTGAGTCCATCTTTTTCTCCATACAGCCTGCACCGTATATTGTACACATTGCAACACAAATCTAATAATAATAACAACAATGATAACATATATTTTAAGTGGCATGCCCCGAAAAATTCTAAAGCTTTTAGGCAGCTGAAGAATTGTTTCCACAAAGGGCCACTAAAAGAATAGTAGTTAACATACAAGACTAAGACTAATCCACACTAAAGAAGTCCACACTAAGCACTTTTAGTGAAAAAAGGACAACGTTATTTAACTGTAGTTTAAACGGCCGAGACTTTCTACCCTGTTTATTCTAATTGTTAAAAATAGACAAAAAGTGTGAACAGGACGAACAGTGGGCCGTCTAAACTAGAGCTTATTCATGTGTTGGATAAAATTCTAACCAATGAAACAAACTTAACTCTGGTTTAAACGGCCGACTTTCTGCCCTGTTATTTCTAATTGTTAGAGCAGGCAAGAAGTGAACAGAAAGGGAAAATCTTTCTGCCTTTTTTAATTCAGAAATGGAATAGGCAGGGTGAAAGGTAGCCGTCTAAACCAGAGCTTATTCAAGAGTTGGGTCAGGATGGATAAAAAATTTCAACAAACGAAAGAAACAAACTTACAAAGATATGAAAATAATCAGTTTGATATCTTGACCAGCAAGCTTCCCAAATGTTCAACACCTCATGGAAGATGAATTCCCTTTTGAAGCACAACACCAACCAACGATGGGCAAATAGTAGCTCCATATCGGGGTCCGTGCATAAGCAGTGCAAGTAGAACTCTGGTTTGATCAACCGTAAAAGTTCACGAAAGAAACCCTGAAAAACAAAGAAAAATAGACTTTCTTTGCTTGATAGAAAATCTTTAAACATAATGGGGCTAAAAACATAACAACATCTGAAACTGTCTAAAATCAACTCTAGTTTTAGATCCCGGATTCTTGATCAATTAGGAGTAAGTACAGTATGTGAAGTAAAGTGAACCCTCCGAAATCTTTCAGAATGGGCCCTATCCCTGGATAGTGAAATTACTATGCGGGTACAATTTGAAAGAGTTTTCAAAATGACCTGAATTGACAGCACACAAAAAGCTTTAAACTACTTACAGCAGATTGCTGACTCTACTATTGACTAAAACTGAAATCTTTAAATGGTGAGAGAGTATACCTTTTCCTGTTCAGTTAAGAAGACATTCCATTTTTATTTTCACTGTCCAAAAACACAAATTTAAGTTGTGGAGTAAGGTATTGAGAGGCATTGTTTATTAAATGGACAAGAAAACTTGTTCGAGTTAAGGAGACATTCGAGTTATAGAGGTTCAAGTTAACGAGGCTTTACTGTACCAGTGATTTATCCATAGAATCATCCCGTGGTGTGGTAGCAAACATGCTGGACTCCATCAGACCGACAAAACACCAAAAACAATCAACTTCATCATGTAACGTTGCCAGCACTGGAGCTACCAGGTCTGACATGCCTTGTGAGTAACCCATTGCTGGATTGTAGACGGCGTAATTCAACAAGATATTCCTGTGGGATGAAATCATTCAAGAAGGGTTTTAGGTTTACTTTTTGCGGATTGTACGGATGTGAATCGAGCAAAATTTTCACTTTCATGTCATAACTAGGACGGGAGAAACTTTTGCATACCATTAACCCGAATTTTGAATGTGGTATTTTGGTACACAGGTAGCAAAAAAATCTTTGGCAACTTTCTGTTTTTTTTCTTGGTTAATTTCCCTAAAAAACTGATGTTCTGATACTAAAATTCATTTTGCACAAATAAATTTTCAAAAGGAATTTTCACATCTGTCGGCGATAGTGTAGAGTGGTACTAAATGGAAAGTGTCTTATGAAACGGTTTTTCATGATATAGGATTGAGAGATGAAGGTCAAGGTGAACCAATAAAACAATCTGGGAATTTCTTGTATTGAATAAACTCCATTTTGTAAAATATGAAGTACCTCATTTTCTGTATATTTGGGTTATCTTGTCCTGCATAGTACGGATGTGATCGATCGGTACGTACTACGTCTTTATCCACTGTGAATTGAACGTTTTTCCAAAATATCTCATAGTCTTCACCACTCAATGATAACCTGTGAATGAAGAAGAAAGTAATTTGAGGGGAATGAGGAAAATAACTAACTACAGTGGAATCTCCAGAGCTCGAACCTCGAACAACTCTCTTCTTAATTTTTACTCTCTTCTTAATTTTTCTCCCTTCAGTTAATCGTCTTATTGACCTGCTTCCATAACTCGAGAATTCCTTACTGAAACAAACTTGTGTCCCCCCGTACGTGTTCGAGTTTAGAAACTCGACAGTACAATTATTTCCTATCTTTCTAAGGAATTTTGAACAATTTTTGGTTAAGTGTAAGCTTTTGTCAAAAAGGTGTTTACAAAAACTAACCGCTAAAGTTCACAGAGATCCTTGATAGGGAGCGATGGCCGAAGGCGTCAAGGCGTCAGCACCTGAAACCAAAGGTTCCCAGTTCGAATCCCCGCTCCTCTCAATGTACTGATCAGTTCATAGATAGCCGAGCCGGCTAGCCGTGGACACCCCGTGAAAACAATTGAAAGACTATCTCTAAAGGACCAAGATTATCAGGATATCCATCCACGTTTAAATACCGTCTCTACCTTTGTACAGTAGACTTTCGCTTATTCGAACTTCTTTCTATGATTCGAATCTCTCTGTAATTCGAAAAAATAAAATTCCCATTCGAGTTCGAATTGTAACTCAACTGTATAGATAATAATTATCAAAATATCGTCACCTTTTATTATGTATTGCTTCGTAAACTTTCGTCTTTTCATCCTTCATGGCATCCCTCTCTTTTCTTGTGGAATGTAGGGGGTGGTAATACAACAAGAATTTCCATGCGTCTGGACGAACTTCGTGACTTAACCCACCAAAGAACACGTGCTAAAAGAGTGAAATAGCACATATCATTCACTGTAAGTTAGCTAGAGTCTTGGATCAGGAATCAATAAAGTAAAACTCTTTCGAGGGGGTTCTGGAGTAAAAATATTTATTAAGCAAATGGAAAATCTTATGTTGTAAAAGATCTTATAGAAAAAATGATGACTGTTCGTAATATGTCATCAATAGCAAAGTTAGCTACGAACAGAAAGTCGGAAAACGCATCAACAGCAAAAATCTTCTCCAATTCTTTTAAATAATGCGGATTACCTAGACTTTTCCACCCAAAGTGATGAATTCTGACCACTGTTAGAAATATCAATGGAATCAAAGTAGTCTGAACGAGTATACAAAACTATTTCTTTGATAATACCGTTCATACCTTTCTAAAGTTATACGAGTCTTCAATTTGTCCAAGAGGGTTCATAAATGTCATCCAGTTATGCATATTCAAGGCTTTGTAACGACCTTCTTCGTTCGGTGATTTTGAAGAAGAATCTAATCCAACATTGTGCTCTCCAGTAATGTAGTAAACTTTCTGTCCATCTTCCTCTGGAATTAGGTCTGGGTCTGCTTCACATCCATTCCACGTGTCAAAGATGTCTGCAATCTTGTGCAATCCACCATTATGAAAATAAAATACTTTGTATTCGTTGTCATGACTACCAATAACAAACTGTCCAGCATCACTGCCCGGTAACGATGAATAGAACAGTTTCACAGTTTTCATGTCTATCAAGTTGATTCCGAAAACATTGCCTAGAGGACTGTCAAAGTCCTTGGCCACCTCTGGGAAGTCTGTTTTAGCATCTAATTCACCATCTACGCTATCAGGGTCTTTGATAACCTCGGATGAATATTTACTTGGTTCTTTCAATGGGTTTATCTGTTCTGTGGGAGCAGGTGGAAGCATAATTTCTGCTTCTTCCACCGAGCCTGCTGATAATAATTTATTCGGAACCCAAGACAAAATCAAGTCTGAAAATTCACAATCACTCCGATATATTTTCTTCATGTTCATATATCCAGCGATTTCATCCATTTGAGAATCGTCTCTCTCATTCTTTACTTTGACACAAACATTGTTTTTACAGAAGATCACTTCCTCTTCCAATATACTATTAGTTGAACCAGTTCTTTTCCTACGCACTGGTTCACCATCGTATACATGATAAAATACCTTATCAACAGCATGCAAGAGGTAATTAAACATTCCTCCACTGTTTTTGTTTTTCTTTTTAGAACTTGTTCTTTCCGTCATTTCGAAAAGGAAATTTTGTGGATATTTGCAACTCTAAAATAAAAAGATTGAAGATGTTGTGAATAGATGCAATTCCGGCCCATATTTTGTCCATTAATACGCAGGCTACAAGATAATTTTCTTTTTCGATTTTGTCATCAACTTTCAATATACATAAAAGTTAATAAAATAACAAAGATTCCTTACGTTGTCACGTTTATCTCGGAGTATCTTTTGTTCTTTTCTTTTCGTTTTTATTATATCATTTCTAGTTTACAGATTTGAGAGCCCAATATTGCATATGTCCAAATTATAACATACTCCTGATGTACTAAAGTCTGTCTGAAAAGTATGTGGACACTTTAGCACCCATTCATGCTATGCTAGAAAATCATACACCGTTAGAAAGATAGTCCCAAGGAGAATAGTCTAAAGGACAAAAACTTTTTGAAAATTTGAAAAATTAAGAAGAAAAATCCATGAAATCGTTTTAAATATTTGGGCCTTGCTGATTTCAAATCTGTGTTCAGAATCGATCTTCCGTATTATATCTTTTTTGGAGTAGGCCTAAAATGGCCAAAAATGACCAAAAAGAGCAAAAATAAACGATTTAAGGACTAATTTGCCCCTGAAAATTTTTTTTACAACTAATTATTGTTTCAACACATTTTCTAGGCTCTGATTAGTCATTACTTTGTAAGCTTTCCTGCTGAGATGAGGCTTTGTTTCAACCCTCAAGTTGAACAAACATTTAAAACTTGTAATACAAGCTTCAATTTATGTTGATGATGTTAGTATTGCTTTATGGACCTAAGTTTCATGAATTACTTTAGGGTATATATTTTTCTCTGAAGTGCCATCAGAGAAGGCAGCCTAAAAACTGTTACGTACAGGACATTATATATTGGTATTTTTAAGATTTTAAGCGGCACTTAGGACTTCAATCTCTGGGAACGGTTTTTAACTATATTTTTAATCCATAAATATAGTAGGATTTTTTTAAAGGAAAACAAATAAAGGGTAATACTTTTTAAATTGTGTGAGCTCTGTAAAAAAAGACACAAGTTCCTGAAAGTTTAACTGGCAAAAATGTTAAAAAAACACAAATTTAATTGTACCAAGACCTGACATAATTAGTCACAAAATTTCGCAAGAAATAACTTCAGTTAATATTTACTCCTTTGTAGGTAGAGCATCAGGGCACTAACTTCTTCCTACGGGTGAAAGTAGATTTTTTGTTATTTAATCCGTAGGGGTGAAAATCGTTTTTAGCAGTTAGGGTCAGGATCAGTTAGGGCCCAGGGTTGGAGCTTGACAGTCAAAATAGGCTTGGGAGTAGTATTAGTAGGAAAATATAGGGCTAAGGCAATTACTTTTTTATTTTCTAGTTTACGGAATCGCCGACGTTTTTTTTGCAAAAATAAAATAAAAATAAAATTGAAATTCATAGAAATTTTATTTATTTTTGCACTTCCGATTCTGTTTAATCTGCCATGAAATGGATTTTTTTAGAAAACTTCATTTTATAAGAGCAGGAAAGGAAGATAAAAGGGTATAAAAACAGTTATCTCTTTTTCCCAGTATGCTTCCTCAAATGGCGCTCAACACAATTTTCCAGCTGAAAAACTTTCTTTGATTTTCTGCTGTGTATGTAAGTTTCCTCAAAACACATTTTATTTTCTCCAACATTAAAGTTTGAAAACAACAATTTTATTTTTATTTTTTTTCCATCCTCCGCTCCAAAAGATCATCTCCAAATGTCCGTAAACCAGAAAATAAAAAAGTACTTGCCTAACCCTGGTTCGTTATAATATAGTTTTGTGAAATACACACTAAAAGTAAATTTTGAATTTAATAAGTTTGTGGCGTGGCTTTGTGGTCCAGGGGGAGCAAACAGAGCTTCTGAACCAAGGATACTTTCATGTGTCTGTGGGTTTGAATCCGACCTGAAACTCAACTTTGGCATATTTCAAAGTGTCAAAAACTGAACTCTAAAAATGGTTAAGTCTAACTTAGAAACATGTGAAATGTTCAGAAACTCCAGATCAAAGATGGAAAAATACAAAATCTACTCTCACCCGTACAAAGAAGCCACAACCGAGCATTAGTGCACAAATCTGCACAAATGCCTTTTTCATTGAAATATGTTGTGTCACGTACGGGACAATTTTTCATGAAAATTTTTTATTTATAAAAGCTCTATTACTAAAATCAAGTAAATGCAAATAATGTCTAATAAAGATTTTATTGTTGTCTAATGTCCTTAACTTTAACTTGATGTAAGATAGCATTTGGGTCTGAGTTTATCAATTTTGAACACCCTTTTTAAGACTTGATTTGAGGGTAATTCAGCATTTTTATTAGCATAAAAAATGGTCTTTAATTTGAATTTTTTACCAAATTGTACTTTAAAACTATTTGGAAATAATTGATGACTTTATATAAGTTGAAGTAAGAAACAATCATGTATATAGGATCTTCACTTATTGGCACAAAAAGCATAGCCTAGTTAAATCTATTTAACGCCTTTGTTACGCACGGGACATTTTTTGAATTATTAAAGGTAACCTTATAATAAATTTCTTTCACTTTAGAATCACGTAGGATTGTTTTGAATCATGAAACTACTACCTAATGTGAATAGGAAACAAGCATAAAAAAAAAATAATCAAACATCAAAAAGATTTTTTAGTCATTTATAAGTGTTTGTTATCTTCTACCGTGAAGTTGGGTAACTTGCAGAGCCCTCAAATGAATGACCTGGCTGGTCATTAAAAAACAAAAATTACTGTAATCTGCACAAACCTGATTTACAAAAGATTTGTGGGAGGTAAAATGTACAAATATCTCCTAATCATAAGTGATGTCATACATAATTATATTTAATATCATTATTAAATTTGAGGTTAAACGTCCAGCAGCCATTTTATTTAGCTGCAATTCTGTTCGCCACAAATTACTTGCACGTCAAATATGACATATGAGATTCTGCAAGCGAAGCTGCATAGTCTGGAGCAAAAAGTGTAGTTTCTTTTGTGCTCCAGAATACCGGAAGATTCCGAAGCACTTCCAGTGCTCTTCTCGATATAATTACGATAGCACTTGCTGTGCTAATCATGTGAAAACTAACTGTGCACACAGGTATTTAAAAAAAATCAGCTGACTCATGGTGGTTTCAATATTTCGACCAGTGATACTTTCGAATAACTGTAAGTATTTTATTTGACCAAAGTCCATCACCTGGGGGCAAGTACTCTGTACCACCAAAGTGTATCTCACGTTTATCACTTCGTAGTACACTCTGTGCGCATTGTCTGTTTGATAAAAAAATTCCCGTACCGGGTCTGTGTACAGACAAGGGGACAAGTAACCATGTTTAAAGGGACTTTCTAAACATCGAACAGAAATGGCAACCACGACCACGACCAGATAAATTTGGGTTATCGAGTTTAATCTGCTCTCTCCACCGTAGAGAACATCCAAATCGAGTCCTGATGTGGCTTTCAAATGAACCACTGCGCACGTGGCTGAGGATTACTCTAGCTGAGATTACTAAAATTGACCTTTGACGTTGCCAGTCATTTTCTAGACAAAGTAACACTTTTTGACAAAAATATTAACAGGGCAATCAAGTGTGATGCCTGTAAACTTTACTTCACCAAAATATTTTAATTGTACCGAATGAGATGTCTTTAGTTTGAATAGATAGAAATTGTCAATAGGCAAAAGCTGGGAAGGGCAGTTTTGGAGACACCAATCTCATCAATTATTCTATTGTCCTTACATTATCAAAATGATTTATTTTGACACAATAATGATCTGATGATCAAATTTAAAGCTTCCTAAATAAATTCCACCACAAATTTTGCCACTAATTAATTTGATGTCGAAAATACAAAAGGATAGAAATTGAGACTCTATTCAAGCTCCAAGAGCGTTGAAATGGCTGCTCTACACGTTTTGCACATGGCTTTATAATCACTGTAGGTGAGACAGTAGCGAGCTTTACTCTTCAATTTGATAAATAAAATGATCATAAGAGAAAGACTCTACGGTGGAGAAAGAGGAAATACTCGATAACCCAAATTTATCTGGTCGCTGGTCGTGGTTGCTGGTGTCGTGGTAGCCATTTCTGGTTGATGTTTTGAAACTCCCATGTTTAAACGTTTTTTTAGAACGTGCTAAAAATTACTTGCTCCGGGGAAGCACTGGAAGAGCTCCAGAACTTTCCAAAGAGTAGCTACTCCGGAAAACTCATTAAAACTCTAGAAGTTTCCGTAGCGCCACGAGGGTCCTCATACCATGAGATCGGGTTACTTGCATCAGTGGAGGCTAACATGCCAGTTAGTCACACTAGGAAATCAAGCTTTCAGAAAAAACAACATCAGTCATATACAGGATGTATTTGCAACAACAAGGATGAGAGTTACCTGAATCAAGTTCAAGATCCCAAGACAATCAATTAAAACTTGAAAACTTAAAATGAGACAAAATGAAAGATTGCAAACGTGCAGTAGCCAGAATATCAACCAACCAAATTTTGTCATTCAATTCCCGAGATAGCGCTTCAATTTTTAAGGCCTTGTTTATACGCTAAAGTAAAAATAATTCCGCACATGTAAATGGGTCATTGTTTAAGGTCTGGCAAAATTTCCGGGAGATAGCCTATCCGGCGGTGCGTGGATCTAGGTGGGTTCCGCCTCCCCCGTAGATCTTTTTCTTGGGAAGTTGATCTTCAAATTAGTTTTCAAGGTTGGCGTGGCTCAAAATTTTTCATCCATGGCTCAAATTTTAGGCAACTTTTCATAGTTTTTGAAAATGTTAATTTCATTACAAAGCAATGGTTTATTTTTTGGCAATTCCATTGATTCGTGAATTCAGGTACTGGATGGTGAACATTGAGCACGTCGCTCCCCTCGTCTACTACGAACTAGTGTAATAGCAACGAACCGATAGCGCAGTTGGGAGAGCAATCGCCCAGCAAGCGAGAGGTCGTGGGTTCAATTCCCACTCGATTCGTTACCTTTGAGAAAACTGGGAAGTACATTAGTGCAGGATCCGTTGATTCATTACCTATAAGTAATACGCACTTGATTTCACGCATGCAAACTTGTTCATGGACTCTGGTGTAATCTTTGGATGTTTTAAATAGTTTTAGATCTTTGTAACCAGACGGTACTAATCGAATGTTCAATTGTAATCGAGGTAATCAATAATGATCGATAACAATCAAAGGTGACCAGTGACCACTTATCGATTCTATCAGTAATCGAATACTCACTCAATTCCAAATTATGACATTTTTATCGAACATTTTCGATTTGTTCGATCGTTTCGATTACTTTCAATCACTTTCGATCATATTGAATACCTTTGATTTTATCAAATACGTTTCTAGTAGCAGCGCGTCAAAATCATCTGAAACCTAGTCTAGCAAGCTAGACGACTAATTTATACATAGTAGAAATAAAGCAAAAAGTAATGAATGGAACAATTTTAGTCATCTAGAAACCTTTGTGCACTAACTCCAAACAAAAGAAAAGTGTCAATATTGCAATTATAATTTTTTCCTGCTCAAAATAATTCTTGAGAAAAAAGAATATGTGTGGATTTGTGTATTGAAACTTTTTCATTTGAGTTGATTTCGTTTTGAGAGTTTGTTGTTGCTTGATAAATTGTTTTCTCGCTACGCAAGTTTCTGCGTAGCTAGCCCCTGTATCTATAAGGCTGGAACACCGGATTCTTCCAGTCGTTTATACAAACTAAATCCCGTGTTATTATTTTTAGTATTGGTATTATTAGTATTACACGCATTATAAACGACTCCAATCTATCTGAAACCAAATTTATTTCGGCCAATTAAAACACGCGATTCACGCGTGAATAATATGAACGCTTGAATCACTGATTGTAAAAGGGTTATTCCTCTCTGACCACTAAGCAAAGAAAAACAGTTTCAACCTTTCTATAAATTTCAGCTGATAAAAAGGGTGTCGGAATTAGAGGAGGGGTGTCGACATTAGACCAAGTTACGGTAGTAATTGGTTATCGAAGTTGTCAAAGTTATCGAAAGTAATCAATAATAATCAAAGTACTCAAATGGTAATCGATTCGTCGAAGGGTTCACAAGTGTTACGTGTAAGCCAAATCGCGTATTACGAACAACCTCTAAATTGCCGAGTACAGGAGAAAAAAATCGAAATTCAAAATGGTGGCCAAGCCCACGCTGATAACTATCAAAAATCTTTGTTTTTCAATCAGCTATTGCAGCTCAATAAATCAATGAAATAATTTGAAATAAAAAGTAAACAAACCTTGAACCTTTCATGAATCCAAATAAATAAAAGTATTCATCTAAAGTGAAGATTACATTTCAAAATAAAATGATTTCCAAACCAACCTATAGTCAGTGTCTGCCAACTAAAAATTTCTCTGCTGGGTCACTGGCAAGGAGTTACGACTTCAGACTTTAGATTCCAATTCTTGTATAGGCTGCAACTACACTGCCAAATGATCTGTATTACAAAGACTTCCAAATGGTCCATAAGTTAAGAAAATGAGATTATCATTTGGCACGGGGGTTTTGTTTTTAAAAACAAACTTCAAAATAAAATTGTTAATGAACTTGTTACTTAAAATAGACCTTTTTTCAAAGAGGCAACCCTGTTGGCCTGTTGAATAATTATGTAGTCCAGACATGCAAACAATGATACAGCAAAGCATAATTACTGTTTCATGCATATTGTAATAGTTATGCATGAGTGTATCATTGTTTTTCTGCTGGACTACATATAATTATTCAACAGGGTGGCCTCTTTGAAAAAAGGTCTATATCACTTACTTACATAATTTATTTATACCCCTTTCTTAAATCAATGGCCTCTTAAAGTCTTTTATGTTTGCCGCAAGAAGGAAGAAAAATTTATTTTGCCCCCGGTTTTTTCTCTCTTTTTCTAGCCATTTCCCGCGTGTTATAGTGTAGACACAACTTTAATCCGGGGAAATGAAGCGTATTCATTGGTCTAAAATCACCGATGGTCACGTGACCAGGATTTTTATCCAGGGAAATGCCGTGGCCGCAATGTTTTGCTTTAGTGAAATTGACCATTTTGTTGTTTTGGATTTGAGCGGGCGAAATTTCTGTACAAACCAAAATATGGCTTTGTTGGAATACCGGTTGAAAGATTTGTGGAAAGTTAATCAAAGCTCGTCGAACTCAATCGAAACCAATCGAATTTCACATGTTTTTCGGTTTCGATTAGAATGGGCCATTCCAGAATTTGTCTGTAACAGGGCCAGGGGGGTGGACGACACAGGATTTCCGAGGGCAAAGGTTTTCACCAAAATTCGAAATTTCCAAGGTGAGAGAAGAAAATGTATGAATTTAGAATTTCCAACCGTTGGCAATTGAACTAAAATCAGTACAGTCAAAATATTTGAGGTATTACGAAAATCGCAACTTTTTGCCGTAATCGCTTTCGTTTTTAACATAAGGTCTTAGCAACGGGTACCCCGGGCATAGTTACGGGGCATCGAGAAAAAATCCTGACATAGAATTTCAAAAAGATTCACGCTATCATATTCTACATTACAAAATACACCTGTTCTATGTTGGGTTTTTTTCTCGGTGTTTTGTAGGCTTAATTATCGTCATGCAAAGTAAATAAAACCCCCTGGAAATCTTTAGGTTTTGATAAGCAAATTACCTACATACTATTGTTTACTTTTCAGGTATTCATCCAATCAGAATTCACGCTCAGAAACTTTCAACCAATCAAAATTCAACCGTGACGCGGGAAATGATCCAATCAGAATCCCGAAGCTAAAGACTTACAGTCAATCAGAATTTGTTAGCGAGCGGTATTGATTCAATTGGAATCGCGTAACACGAAAGCGAAAGTGAAAGTAAAGGCAGAAATATATTCTTTTTTCGACGTGATTTGCATATATTAGAACAGAAAGAAACGCCAATTTGTCAAAGATTTGTTTAAAACCACCTTATTTTTTGTTGAGTATCGCCTAAATTTATCGAAAAAATATGCTTTTCAACATAAATCTTAAAATCTCTTTTATTGTTAAGTACGAGAAGTATCCCCGGGGCGGTCAACGCCGAAAGAAAAATAAGCGGGCGGAACCGCCCTCGTAGTTTCATCCTGGGATTGAAAAAAACTGGAGAAAACCTTTTCTGTACATATAATGTAGAGCTAAGGAATTTTAAAACACGGCATTTAAAGTGAAACAAGATGGCGGAGAAGTAGTGATTGGAGGTTTTTGTAATTAAACAGCATGACAAAGGTTTGTTATATTTTAGCATAACAAAGACAAACTCAGGAGGTAAGGTAAATTGCGTTTTGACTGCTTTTAACTGTTTTTCTAATAAAGAATATCTTCAAACTTGACTTCACTGAAAATAGAAAAAATAGAGTGGAATTTCCGATGCATTTTGCAAAAGTACATAGATTTTCATAAGAATATCCGACCACCACTGGAAAAGAAAAATTATTTCCGAGGCTAAAAAAAATTAAAAAATGCAAGTCGTCCGACGGGGGTATACAAAAATTTTCTGGAATGGCCCAATCCAATTCGATTGGCGTTCGATCAATTTGGCTAATCGAAAATCAATCATTCGATTGGATTCGAGTAAATTCGACTGATTCGATTGGTTCGATTGGTAATCGAACGTTAACGTTCGATTGACATCCCCTGGTATAGCCATTCCGGGTTTGCTTGTTTTTTATTTGACGCTCATGAAAATCTTAAATTTTAGGTCCAACTTTGACAAGCAATTGTTCTTTGTGTAGTTGAGCTATAAAATTAATTATTTTTGAGTAATTTAGAGCTTTCTTTTAGCTTTCCAACCATATACAATATGCAGGTGTGATATTCTACAGTTTTGTCTAAAAATTCGTTCCAAGTAAGGCCATTTTAAGAAAAATTAGATCTGCGGGACTCAAAAAATTTCACAACTCATCTTTTATTTCAAAGCGCTGCGGAGGAAAAAATGTTCAGACAGTGAAACTTTCCATATTTATCAGAAAATACCTGAGAAATCCAATGGTGCTACTCTCTGAAATTAATTCTTTCATTATACAGGTGGTTGCACCCCAAAATCACGCGGTACCCCAAAACCCACAATTTCATAAAATGCAGTGTCAGTTATACTCCTTATGGGAAACTAAGTGTTAATATGCATTTCCAGATACATTAGTAAAAGGACTAAACAGAAAACAATAATTTTTCATTTGCAAGCTCCTTACAGAAAATTACAGACCTGTAACGTCAAAAAAAACAACATGAAAAAAACACGTTTTTTGAGAAAAAGCCAATAAAATAACTAAGTTTGCAATTATGGTGAATTCTGGTAGCCCATATAACCCATCTTCAAAAATAGAGCTAATGGAATTGAGTCTTTAGCCTATCTTGAGATATTCAGACCCAAAACTCAAAATTTCGACTGTAGGTTTTGGGGTGCATTTTTTCTAAAAATGACATTAGTCAATATATAAAAAAAATCAACAAACAACTGGTCAATTTCAAGAAGTCCTTCTCTGATACACAATTTCTTTCAATATAGCAACAATATTTTTCAACTAAAAATGAAAAGAATAAGTGAAAATAGCCTAAAAAATGCTGTTTCTGTCCATACTCTTTACATTGTTAAAATGTTTGACAGCTTTTTCATACTGGAATTTTGAATTTATCAGATTTTAAAGGAACCACTTTCAGAGGACCATAAATCACATCAGCTAAGTCAAACAGTGACACATCTGGCAAATGAGCTGGTGTATCTTCAAGAATGGTACCAGAGCCTACTTTGGGCTTCAAGCAACTAACTTCCAATTTCTCAACAAGCCCGTTTTCATCAGCCAAGAAACGTTTGAAGATTTTACCAACATACAGCTTGCTAATGCGCTTTGTACAATACACTACACCATACCACTTCCCCAAGAGAGAATCCTCAGTCACTGGAGGGCTGAGTGTTTTCCAAGTTGCTCTTAAGATATCTGCAGCACTTACATCATCCGTGTTGCTGGTTTCACTTTCAAAATCACTCTCATTCTCGGTATCATCAAAATCGGTATCAACAAAATCTGATTCACTTTCCTCGGTTTCTGAAGCAGAGCTTTCCTCTTGGAAGAACTTGCTGTAGCTGCTGCTGGAACAATCATGTCTGGCTTTATCCCATCAACTTTGCACTTGGCTTTACTACAAGCTGACTTCAAAATGTCCTGACACACTGGACATTGCTTGAGCCCGAATGCTTCGCATTTTGGTTTTTCACAAATAATTTCTCTTTGCACTTGAGAAATGCATGTTTTGCATCTTCCTTTTTTTTGGCAGTGGCTTCCTTACTTTTGACTTGCTCTTGTTTCTTACTCTCGATGTCTTTCAGTACAGTGAGCACATTTTTGGCCTTCATTGATCCAT